>NC_090945.1:11628087-11833087 GCF_040807025.1 Struthio camelus | reverse complement strand
AGCAAGAGCTTTCAAGCCTGCACTTGAAGGGGTAAACGAAATGCCTGAATATAGGGGATAAACACTTAGACATCTTGACAGTTGAGAACATATTGTAGGGCTTGTGTGGAAGACCCTTACTAAAGATGGCTGTTGGATACACTACCTCCCATAAACTTACCATGGGAAGAAGACTGGCTCCTTGCAGATCCACTAGCATCTCCATTACCACTAATCTTAGGACAGGATCTTTGTTCAGAGTTCCCTCTTTCCTTGGTTGATGGTCATTGCTGCTGCCTCACAGTGAACAGATGGTTGTTAAGTGGGTGGCTGGGGTGATCTCTAGTGATGCTGAGAGACAAAAGCTGTTACAGGATCACCAACATGATCATGGAGTTGGAGAGGATGAGTTATGAAAAGAAAGGTCAGCTATCCGACCATTTTGTTTTGTCCTTGCAGAAAGAGACCTGTGGGTTTCACTGTTGACAGAGGTGGCGCTCAGTGATGGCTGGAGCCAGCAAGAAACAGCGCCAGTCACCAAAGGGTTATTTCAAAATAAGTGTTTTTGCTAAATGAAAGTTGCTTCTTCTCTGAACAATTTGTCTAAAGTAGGTAGCAATCAGTTTGCAAGACAGCAAAAACACACACACACACACACACACACACACACACACACACACGCACACTTGAACAGAAACTCCATGACACATATTCACAACTGGGACTTACTAAAAATTCAGGGTGCGTTTCAGGCAAACAAAGAAATTGAGGTTTGTCAAGGCCCTTCCACTACCTCTCCCATACAACCACCAATTGCTCTCCTACAACAGCCCACCAGTCCAGGGTAATTCTTGTAAGAAATGTGCTGGCACACCAATCCTTAAGAAAACAAACAAACAAACAAACAAACAAAAACCCAAACACAAATAACATAATAGCTCATTTCATGTGAGTAATAGCTATTCTTTCCTCGACCATCCCCTTAAAAATTAGCCCTGCTCAAATAACACCCCATCTACCCTTGGAGGTGCCCTTGGTGAGGTTGTAGCTGACACACACCATACCAAGTTAAAAGAAACCATTTCAAAGTCTGTTTCTATAGGTTAGCTGTTACGCCGTTCAGGTCACCTTTCAGGTAGCTTGTACAAAGAGGATGCAAGAACTCCCCTCCAGTTTTGATACTACTAACTTAGGACAGAGAGACCTTCCTGCACTTGAGTACCACAAGCTTCCTCCTCTGTAACACTGTGCAAGCCATTTAATCCATCAGTTAACTTGCATCCCTGTTTAAACAGTAGGGATGAGATTTCTTTTGGGGAATTAATTCATTAGGGACCGTGATGTACTCAAGTGCTATGGTGCTGACAGAGCCACAAAAGTACCTAAAAGACACCCAAAATTCAAGTAGTGACACCTCTTCCTTACTCCTATGTAGCTCAGTTTTCTCTTCATGGCCTAGAGTGAAATCACAGACGAGTATGTCACCTATCTTGCAGGAGGTATCCCCAACACCAGCCTTATGTGAGTAAGTGAGCCCCTTTGTCCTCCATAAAGGGATGGGTCCCCACTGTTCCCTGGATCTGCACTCTCTCCCTCCCTTTCCCTTACTGTAAAGGCCACAAACAATCTGATCTTCTATTTCTGGTAAAAATTCATCTTAATGTTAGGAAGGAGTGAGCATCACCTCTGTACTTTGGTAACTTATGTCTCTGTTGATGCCACCTCTTGTTTGGATTCTTTCACAGGAAAGATGCTTGTAAACAGATTAGCTATGTGTCATGTGCATTTGTTGCATGTCTTTTTAAGCCACTATTTTTCTTAATGAAATTATTCAACCTTTGGATGGCCCCTTTGTTGCCATCCAAGCTATATGGTTCTATTGCCCTAATTTTATTTGTCTTCTTCTCCAGAGGGCTAACAATGCAAAGAAAGAGCTAGACAAAAAAAGGGTAAAGGAGAGAGGGATTACTTGAATATACAGTAGGTAAACGCATATGTTACCATAGGGCCAGGTCTCTCAGGGATCAGTAACAGGCTGGTTGCATGCGGAAGGAAAGAGTAAAAGGTATCTGGAAGTGTTCTATTACACGTTTTCTTCCTCTAGCTAACTGCGCCAGCAGAAGTATCCATGGAAAGACAGGCTAATTTGTCTAATTATTACTGGGAGTGTGCTGGTTGGAGATCTAGTGCTGACAATTAACCAGGAAATTTAACTAAGCAGCTCTCCAGAAAACTCTGAGGGACAGAAAGCTGTGCGGAAGGACTCTAATAATGCTAGGCCTTGCAATGCTTCTGCTGCTTACTTTTGCTTCGGCGTCCGTTCTGGAATTAGTATCTTTTCACTCCTCCAAAACCAAGAAAGCAAGAGCGCTAAGTCTTGGTGGATGAGGCTACTTCGCAGAGGTGGTCCTGGGAAGCTGGCAGGGGTCTTTCATTGTCCATGAAGATTTTTGCCTTGGCCATGCAGACAGAAGTTGACGTTCAGTGTATTTTGAGAAGGACTACAGAAAGTGAAAGGAAGTGGGGATGATGGGAATAAAGACAGCAGGATTTGATCATACACATTTAAAAAAAAGAAATTCTTCAAACTGAATTGGAAGTAGCAGATATCTTGTGCTAATGAGAATTCAGATTTCATCTTTAGAAAGTTTACAGAATTTCCTAAGAAAACAATATGAACTTGACTTTCCATTGTCCTGTCTGGCTGTAAAAGTCAATACAAGAAAAAGTAGAGAAAAAATACTATGCAGTCAGCATGTATTTGGTTTGAACAGAGTTAAGCCATACTTTTCCTACTCCAAATCAATTAAACTGCACAGTCTACCTAATGAGTAAGAATTTTTCCTGGGACTAAGGATGGCAGGATTGGGTCCTGATGTCCACACACAAATTATTTTGTAGAGCTATTAAAGGAGACGCTTATCCTTTATCTAGGATTACATAAATCAGATGTCTAACCAAAGTCAGTGCACGTATTGTAGATCAAAAAAAGACACACTTGGATATTCTAGCTTTACTTTCTGTACTTAGTTTTAAAATATTCTTTATATGTACATTTTTTTTAGGGGTAACTAACACACAACTAATGTCAGGTCTGACTCTTACTTATATTAAAACTTGCACTATTAATGTTTCTTCTATAAATATTTTGCCTGTTTCTGTCTAGAAATACTAGTTTTGGTTATGGCTGTTAATTTATGTGGTTTCCTAAAGAAACGAGACATTCGCCATCATGCTCTCTGTCCTTTTGTCCCTCCCCAATAACTCTTCAACCCAAGAACAAATTCTGACCAAGTCTCATGGACAGAGAGAGGTCTCAAAGACATAAAATTCCCACAGCCTTATGAAAACGGGTGGCCAGACAGGGGAGAGAGGGAGAGAGCAAGCGTCTGACAGTGCCCCAGTAGAGATCAAAGCTGCAACATGAACCCCCCGTCAGGGACACATACGCTCTTGGACTCCTTTCAGAGACTCCACACAGAAGCACATTCTTGAGACGCAGACCCACACAGAGCCAGACTTTATCAGTTCCCCTGTTAAAGGGACTGCTTGTTCCACCCCTGCAGTTACGACAGTAGTAACCCTAAACGACTTCTGCATCAAAAGAACTGTAATCACAGAAAGCAGGCAAGGAGGTAGAGGAATCAAACCCCTTTCACTTGGAAGTGATACACGGCTAGGATGGGTTCCGCTGCACTGGTGATGAGCCCGTTTTCATTACATGGGATTTTTATGCTGTGCATGATGTGAAGAAGCTGTAAAAATGAAAATCAGAATAATCCAAAAGAAGAATTCACTGCGTCCATTCTGGCTATCCCTGATGCTTCTGCCCAGCAGAAGCAAAAACCACCAGATCACTTTGATGGTATGTTCCCACTCACTTCGCTTAGGGATTAGGTGCCAACAACCTGGATGACAGGCAGAAGGCAATCAGGCTCATTGCATAACTGCTTTTGTCCAGGGTAGTTGAGCACAGGATGATTTTAAATATGCAGTGCATTGTACAAGGTTTACCGTGTAGAAATGAATGTTTTTTTCTCCAGTCAGGGGCTCAGTGTGGAAACCAGCTCCACCCAAGCAGACTCCAGGTCTCAAGCAGAGCTTTGCTGAAATCAGCAGGGCTCCGCACTGGGGTTTGCCAGTATAGCTTAGACTGCAAGCCTGGAACTGAAACTCGTGTAATGTGAGAAGGAAAAATAGTGACTGCTTTAAAATATGTGATGAAGTCTAAGCATTTACTGGATAATAAATTATTTGTTAAAACTCTGAAGACGAACTGGAGCCGTATCATGATTTTACTGTTAATTCAATCACTCGGGAGTTCTTCATGTTCAGTTAATTAATTGTTGTTGGCATAATTATAAGATATCTTCAGTTTTATAATGGGTATAAAGTTCTGAAATATAAATTGAAGATACTTCACATTTTTAATAGTTGTTCCTTAACCTTTAAGGCATTTAGTTTTGTGTGGTCAATGAAGTTAATGTGAGCTCTTTCCTTTTACATATAGGACATTATTTGAGATATTATTTATCAGGCAACTGAAGAGTAGCGTTTGTGTTCTTACTTCTTCCTGTTTGTCCCTCTGTGATGCTCCCAGGCTGCATATAGAGCTACTGCAGGTCGTTCCATTCTAAAACTTACCAGATATATCACATACTTGGTCTCTGTTTATCCCACTTTGCCTTTATTTGGCTTATTTAACTGATTAACCTTTCACAGAAGCTGCAATTGCCATACAGGAATCCAAGAGATGCAGTGGTCCAGTTCCAAACGTATGCCACAGCACTGTCTAAAGAGACTACTGCAAAGTGATTGGAGACAACATAAGCCCCTGCTCCAGCAGCACCGACAAGCTAGAGGAATCATCCTCGAACAAAACAAGATAATCACAGAGTTGGTCCTGCCTCTGTGGCCATTTCCACCTTCCTCAGTACAATGTGTAGCTTTGCTACGCTTGTACTCAACACGCCCTCTAACTCGCTGCGGAGTCACAGACTGCTGGCTGCCAGCTGCACCACCTGGGTGCCTCTTTCCAAGCCTGTCCAAATAGCGCCTTACTGGAAAGTAGTTAGATTGCCTTCCAGGTGGTTATCAGGGCTTGGTAACCGTTCCGTACTCATTAGACAGCCTGACTGTATCTCTTAGTGCTTTCTGTGGGCTGCCACTTTACAGCCACTTTAACCTTAATGTTGTGGCAAGCGTAACTGGGGGAGGTCCTCAAAAGGGCCTCCCCACAAAATCCTAAAGCCTACAGCTTGCAATGACCATACTGGGGTACAAAGGCATTCTTCCAGCCCTCCTTCCACAAAGGAGGATGTTCCAGTAAATACTTCCCACAAGATCTCTCTCCATAACCAGCTCAGAGCACTGTCAGCTCCCCCCCTCAGCTTCATTGAGAGGCACCCCACAACAATTCAGGGATCTCGCTTTGCTTTTGAAAATCTTGGCACTGTAATGCTTCGTTCAAGGAAATACTGACTTTATCAGGGAAAGTGAAAAAATGAGAGCAACCTGCGATTCTGGATCGGTTTCTATGTTCCTCCTGTCCTCATCAGTCACCAGAATGTCAGATAAAGCTAATTCCTAAGATGTTTCTTGCAGCTCCTCAGGAGCAGCGTCCCTTCCTCTGATAAATCAAGTATTTGAGATCCTTCCCCAAAATGTATACTGTTCTAGGGACAAGCTCTCCCTGATTTGGATCCCTGAGAGTTAAATTCAGAGCTCGACGCCCTCCAAGGGTTTCCTGTAATCTATAAACTTGCTGCTTAATTGAAAAGTAATGAAGATATCCATGTTTAGCATTTCCCCCAAGACGGTTGACTGCTAGAGTCAAGCTTTTCAAGGCTTGAGAAGAATGCTTAAAAGTGCTGATATCCCTAGGGTGTTGCCAGGCAGTTTTGTTTACTGCCTGTCCAGGAAATAACTCTATCAGTCAAAGGTGGTTGCAGCATCTAAAGACCAGCTTGGTACTTAACTTGACAATAAAAAAATTATTTACCCATTCTCCCTTCAGACCAGCAGGGAGGAATTTAAGTCTCAGCTCAACATATGAGCTGAAAATCACATTTAATATAATCATATAAAAGAGAGCAATGGACACAGCTCATTACTAGTTTTTGACAGAGCTTAGTACGTCAGCAACAAAATCGATGTGAGATTATAGCATTTTGGAGTGAAAGACTCCAAAACCTGGCTGGGTAAGTTTGAAGGGCAGTGTGTTACAAAGTCACACAAATAATTATCTCCCTTCAAGAAGCCTCAAGGTTAAAAAAAAAAAATCTCATAATAGGCCCTAATAGTATCACCCAAAAACTTAACTTCAGCAAGACACAGCCTCTGCAGCTTGTCATCCATAACTCAGGCCACCACTCAAGAGAGCTGACCCAGATTTTTCACCCTTCTCTGTTTTTCAGCTTTCTTTTCAAGCTTCCTGTATGGTGAAGGGTGTCCTTACATACGCTTTGACCATAGCCATAAGACTGTCCCTTTTAACTGTGTTCTCATCATGTATCAAGAAAACATATTTTAATAATCTGATTCCCTCCCACCCTTGATTAATTATGTTTATGGCAAGTCCAGACATCGTACACCAATTCAAAGTGCTGTCCTATTGTTTCTTAGAATATTTTTAATAACTTTTGGTCAAGGAACATCTTTTTACTGAAGAAAGAGAGACAGACAGAGACAGAGAAAGAGAAGAGAGAGAAAGACAGAGAGAGGTTTTTCTGTCCCTATTTTCCCTCAGTTGTCTTAGTCTTAGGCCTAATTGTACATGACTGTGTCAACCACCTAACCTGTCTGAGAGAAACACCAGCCGTGGCACCATTTTAACAACACTGTTCGCCCTACAAATTGCAATTCATTACAAATTAATTTGAGGTGGACTGTCTTTTTAAGACCCATGCTATTTTCTTTCACTGCCAGGACAGGAAATAGTCCATTTTATGTCACTCATTAAAAAAAAAAAAAAAGTACAGACTTCCACCAAATCCTTTTTCTTTTTTCCAGCCAGAGAATATTCTCAAGATTACAATTAGTAATAATAATAGGAGACCTGAGGTATTTTCCTTTCATCAGTGTTCACTCTGTCTCCATTTATCAATGAGAACAAAGTCACAAGATTCCATTAGCCAAAGACATCAGTGTATTGATGAGGCTGTGGGAAGCTCTGCTCTTTATTGAAAGATGGCTACACTTGCTTTTCTGGCTATGGACAGAGACACAGTGTGTCCTTTGCATGCTTAAGTATCATTAGAAGTGGATAAAAAATACCATTAAACCAACTTTATCTTTCCAGAGAAGAGGATCACATGGATGAAATCAATATGCATCGCAAGATACATGCCTGAGGAGGATAATCTGGATGTTGAACATGATGACAGTCCTGAAAAAGTTGACGGAGACAGGAAAGGAATAACCTGTTCTCCACATCCACAGTGGATGAGACAAGAAGGAATGGATGTAAATTGCAGCGAGAGAAAACAAAGATAGACGTAAAGAAACTCCTTTGGGGGGTTTCCAGCTAACAGAAAGGATAATGAAGCTCTGCAATACATTACTTGGGCAGGCTGTGAAGCCTCCAGAAAAGGAAATCTTTAAACTTTAATCAGACAGACATCCATCAGGAATGACAAAAGTATTGGGCTGGTATTGAGCTTGTTTGGCACAGAGGGATGGGTAAGACCACTTCTGAAAGGTCCTTTCTACCCTATTTCTCTACAGTTGTCATGGTCTTTAGTCCTTTCAGGAACGCAGCTGGGGTAAAAAGCATGGCAGTTCAAGTGGGGAATCTTCTGCCTTTTTTAGTGAAGGAATCTCCAGATGCCGTTATGTTTCAGTGTCATGCTTGTTTTGTGTAGAGGATGAAACTACGAATAAAGCCTAGCAAGGCCTAACAATGTTAATACTGTATCTTACAGAGGAGAGAACAACAGCCATTCAAATTGGGATGCCAGATGCTCCCCTGCTTTTTGTTTCAAATATTGTTCTGGGAAGCGTACAGCTACGTAGCAAAAGACACCGATTACTGCCAATATAGGAAAGACAAAGAGAGAAATGGAGATACAGAAAGCCGAATGGATTTGTCCTGGGCCACGGGCAACCACGTGCATCCCTAGGTCCCTTTTCAAAGGGACCACGTTCAGGTCAAAGGCCACGTTCACAGGAAGAGGATTGTACAGGTTTATATGACCAGAGGGGGTAGCCTTGGCTATTTAACATCTATTGCATTATCCCTTATTCTTCGCACGTGGAGTACAATGAGCACTGTATAGCACGTCGTGATGAATCTTCCTCATTGACAGCACTACATGAGCTTTACTGGGTTTTTATGTGGGATATCAGCTTTCTATTCACACTTACAGGGCTGCGGCAGAGCTGTTAGCTCTTGAAAGTGTCAGCAGGGTAAAGGTAAGATTAGGTTCGACGTGGAGCAATTTAAAGTTTTCTCACATGACCATGGTACAGCCATTTGCTCAGGTGCGCACACTTATTTTCCAGGTTGTAAACAGTGGACTGTCTCTAACCATCTCTAGCCTGCTATTTGTACAGCACCACCTAGATCAACGCTGCTGTAACCAGGACTATCTTTTCCATGATAAACTCCAATAGGAATGTTAAATACCAAGCAAAGTAAAGAAGAAAGTGTTTAAAGGAAGCTGATGTGACTGTCAGAAGCTGTAATTTGACAGCGCGTACACTTGATGGTCTATTCACTTGAAATATAATTATTTCATACTCAGCTTTTCCTGAGGCAAATCACTGGCTAAAAGAAGCGTAGCGACCAATCTGAAGCACTTTTTGGAGCTGCGAGTCAAAGAAACAGGCCAGGCAAAAAACCTCCTCTACAAGCAGTGTTTATTAAATCCCTCTAGGGAGACTGAAGGGCCCAGTTTATGAGCCTTTCAGTTCAAGGCTCAGAAGAGAAGCAAGATTTTAAAATGCTAAGTAGGCAGAGTTGTCCATTTGACTGTTTGGTTCAAGAAAGTTCAGAGGTTGCTCTTGTGACGCACTAGGCTGAGGCTATCATGGAAATCATGATAAATGTGTTTTCCAATGCAGTGACCTGGATGTTAGCACATTTTTTGCTGAACATTATGGAGATGCTTCGCCTACTACATAATTGATTTTCCAGTAAAGCTTAGACTCCTTTCTGATTCCAATAGGAATCTACAAACCATTTTCGTTAATTATCTAGCACCAGGGGGTGGAGAGTGGGGGGTGTTATGAGAATCCAGCAGTGTGTTGCAAATGTGTGTAGCTCTGAGAACAGTCTGTTGAATTGTGTGTGTGTGTGTATTCATGTAAATAAGGGCATCTGCAAAGCCCTACAGGTCTTTGGAAAAATAACAGTACTTATGTAACTGGATATGCCGCCAGCACTTACTCAAGTATCCAAGGAGGTCAGAGTGAGACTGGGTAAAAATTCATAGGTGATTTTTTTATCCTCCTGATCTAAGCATGCTAGTTTTTCCCTTCATCCTCTTCCTTTCAGCATGAATACTTTTTAAAATTTGTGGAATCCTTCTGTGCAAAGGTATTTTCTTCCCCAAATTTTCTCCTGGTTGAAGAGAAATTATCAGAGCCTCCTAATGGTAAAAGTCAAGAAACTGTGGCACAGTTATTTGCTTTGGAAATATATGAAAGACATAATTTGGAAAAAGATCTCACAGCACCCAGGAGATTTAATAAGCCAAACTAGCGTGTACTGTCCCGTCTGTAGAAAGAATGCCACACACTCTGTATACTGTTATCATCTGCCTGTTATTAGATTATATGCCATACACAAGATTTCATATATAATAGAGACCATAGCTTAAGTCACAATGGCAAAACAAAAACAAAAAACAAAAAAAACACAGTCTTCTACTTGATTCATTCAGGCTGCAGTTTTTTGGGGGGGTTTTTTGCTGTTGCAAGAGTGCTTTGCCCCAAGCAACCAATACGCATATTCATCCTGCTGCCCTTTCACTCCACCTGCCTTTTTTCTCAGGCTTAGAGAAAGGACCCTCGCTGCTCACAAGTGCAGAGCAGGCACTCAGGGAGAACGAACTGAAGACTGTCTGCCAAACCAAGGAAAGGTGTCAGGTCAGTGGGCAAGTTGCTGCATTTCTTTGTAAAGAGTCATCAAGGCTGACTGGCCATATAGGTTATTTCACTTCCATCAGCCCAGAACAGCACCTCTTTGAGGGTAGCTAGAAATGTGAGACTTCCCCTTTCGAGTGAGGAGACATGGTACTGGTAGAGGAAACAGCACTCAGGGCTCTGTGACGCCTTGCTTACCACTGCTGGTAGTGCGTTGCTAGCAAGATAGCAGGCTTGCGGGATATAGATGAAATGCAAGCGTTTTAAATTCTTATTCCTCCAAGAGTGGGTCCAAGTGCTACAACACTTAAAAGGCAGGCTGCAGAAAGCAAGTCTGAGACAGGAAACTGATACCACCAAAACAGCGTAGCCACACTTCGCAAGATCTCAAAGAACCTTCCCATGTCATTAGCCTGGTCGGCCTTCAGACAGCCCCACCATGCTAACTGACCATGTTTTCCAGGATATTCTGAATCAAAACTATCCTGCAACGTAAAAGCCCACATCCATTTCAACTCCTTTCCCCTCAAAAACAATTCAGTTTGTAATCCTACTTTCCTTCAAAATATCACAACATACAAGGGAAAAAAGTAAGCACATAAACAGCAGTAAGTGGTGGGGAGGGCAAAAAGAACAGATGAAGAGCACTGGTGCATCTACAGGCTTGCCAGAGCCCTGTTTCAGAAGGGGTTCATCATATTCCAGCAGCAATGGCTTTGACTGCTTTAATTCAGAGGTACGTGTCCAGGGGCTAAGGCCTCCTTGTCATTGATACACTTGACTGGCAGGCATGGATCTTCCCTGTCAAAACATCCAAGTGTTTAAGTAATGACTAGTGCCACTTGAGTGGAAAAAACTAGGCAAGCTGTCAATACAATGGGTGTCAGAAGCACATTGTTACTCATCCTAATCACAGTAATTGTACACAGGGACAGGCAGGGAAGAAAAGGAAATGAATGCCTATCTGCTGGCAACAATGCAACTTCATTTAACCTTAACAGACCAGGCATTGATATCATTTCTTCCTGGCACTCTCTGCGATCCTGATGTCAAAACAGCTTCTCATTTGCAATGTATGACAATTTCCTCACATCTGAAAAGACACTGCTGCAAGTCAATAGACTATAAATTGCACTTGGAAATGGGATCATCTTAACTAAAGCCTGCCTGCTTTCCCCAGGAGGCCCAAGCTTGCTCCCCCCTCCTTTTAATAATTTGTATGTTTAGGTGTTCGGTCAATTTACACTACACTTGTAATGTCTTATAGCCAAGACCATCAATCAGATTCAGTGTGACAAAAATATCCTGCTACAATATTACAGGTTATTAAAGGGATGATGGGAGAAGGCTGCATGCATTTACTGGGCCCCTTTTTTCTCATCTCAGGAAAGCTGTCACAGACCTAAGCTGGTGATTCATCTTCTCTTCACTATCAACAGGTAGCAGCCAAGAGTGGACTTTCATGAGCTGCTTTCACTAATCTTTTCTACTCACCCTCTTTTCTCCTCTAGCCCTCCCCCACCCCCCCTCGCCCTTTACCATTTTTCCCCTCCTGGAAAATGCACAGCTCAGCTACTATTGCGAAGGCCAAATGGATGATTCACAGCTTCGAAAAAGGCCAGTGGAGAACGACAAAAAAGTTCAGTTGTCATTAAATGGCTTTCAGGAAGGAGCCTAGCAGAGCCCATAGCACTGTATTTTCTAAGGAAGTGAGATTCAGCCTCCAAAGATTTTGCATAAAGCTCTAAAACAACTGTTAATGAAACATTACCATTCAGATATTTTGAAACAGGATGCATTTAAAATCTTCTTAAAGATTTTAGGAGAAATATTAAGTTAGAATTTTTTTTTCTATATAAGAAATATGTATGTATAATTTTAATTGTTAGGGCCCGTATCATTTTCTCTAAGCTTTAAAGTATGGGGCAAAGGGGGGGAGGAGTGGAAGGGCAACAGCTCACTTCTGATCTCCCAGGCTACTAACTGTCACCACTCAGGGTGTCTATTTATGACACTGCACATCACCACCAGAGCCACGTGTCAGTCCCAAAATTGAAAAAGAAGGGACTGAAATAAAGTAATAAGCACAAAGAACATCGTGAGGCCTACATGCTACCCTGGGATTTCTGCGAGTGACAGGCTGGGTCAGTGAGGTTCTGAAAGGATGCAGCAGCTGGCGCACACAAACCGAACAGGGAAACATGATCTCTCCTCCCATGTTTACTTCAGGGGAAGAGTCACCGACTGGCTGCTTGCGACGTTTCAGCAGTCTTAATATTTTAAGCCAAGGGTCTTGTTCCAAGAACATAATGTTTCCTGCCTGCCTTTGGAAAAGGGATAATACTGTAGATCTGCCACACACAACCTCTCTGGGAAAAAGCAGGTATTTATTTTCTGTATAACATCTATGAAGTGGTTGTGAATGGGAACAGCATTACCCCCACAATGTTTTGAAATATGTTACTGCACTGGTGAAGCTCTGCTAAATATAGGACACTTACAGCCCAACTGACCTTAACTGACATTTAGTATGTCCATACACAAATATCTACACTGCAGACATGGAATCAGGTTCCATCACTTTTCCTACTGCTGTGCCATATTCTGTTCCTCGTTCAGTATCATCAGTCTCTGATCAGCTAAATACAGAGAAAGACTCCATGCTACCAAGAATGACAGGCTGTATCCATTAAGTGATGAACTGCAGAAATTAAGGTGAGACTGGACATGCAGGTACTAGTCCACCAACCCTCTTCAGAACTGTGTCTTTAGCAGGACCCTTTATTTAAAAGGACTCTGTCAGTCACGAGATACATTCTGGCTTAGTACCTAGGAAAAACACTGAGGAATCAGAGAGGAAAGTTCTTTTGCACCTTTCTAGACATATTATCTATTACATGACCGCATGATTCTGTGAGGGACTGGACACAATGATCTACATGATCCTTTACATCTTACACTCCTCTGACATGAGCTCTCTGAAGAAAGCCAGGGTTGTTCCAAGAACCTAACTTTAACTTGTATATAGTTCAGTGACTGTTCTTTACTTCCATTCACTTCAGTCTCTTCTTTTTTAAATTGATTTCTGTGGTATCTTAGCACCAGCAGCCCTGCAAGTGTGCAAGAACATTTACGGAACATATCCAGCTTTCAACCCAAAGACTTTCACTGCACTTCTGACCGTTGGTCAGGAGGTCAGTGGGAGTGGATGAGTGGGAGAAAACAAACAAGGCTGTCACTTACTACAAATCTCTGCAGATGTTTCCATAGCCGCTCTGCTTCAACGGAAATAAAACACCAAGGTGCAAGGGTGAAAAGAAAGCAAAATTCTTCACAGACCTTATTAGCATCACTATATTCATCAGCTCAGAGCTGAGTGCCTGAAGAGCTACAATGAGCTCGACAAAGTATCAGCCAGGTGCAGTAGCCCTCTTGGAAATGGCAAGTTGCCAGTGCAGGACCCAAAGCGCCAACCAGTAAAGAGCAAAAGCGCAATTTCTTTTCTTTTTTTTTTTCTTTTCTTTTTTTTTTTTTTTGCATGGAGGCTTCTAGTATCAATACTGCTTCTGAGGAAGGAGAAATTTCCTAGCAGAGGAGCAGGAGAGAGACTTCTGACAGACAGGAGCTTTCAGACTTTCCTCCCTTGCCAATTGGAAAAACCCCAAGATGTACTGGAAGACTTGCATGCCCAGTGCAGACATCGTTTGAGGAGGTAATCCAATAAAGTGACAATGGAGTATTTGCTGATGCTATAATCTTCTAAACTACCTGTAAATCATCCCTTAGGTTTTTTTCAGTCATTACAGCCTATCACCTGCTGCACCCTGATCTCTGAACGATGCAAACAAGTTGGCAAGGTAGGGAGGATGTTAAGCAAACCTGGGAACAGAGTTCTACCATGTTGCTCAGCTGCATCCCCTTTCTGATCTGCTGTATATTGCTTAAAAGAAAACAAGCTCATTTCCCTCAAACACCTGCCTGCAAACTGTAATAAACCAGGCAAGAACTCTCCCTGAACAAGGAACCATAATATGTGAGGGAGTGCTGCCATTGACCTGAGGCTGTCACTCAGCAGCGCTTGCAAGAGTCTCGTTCTATCACAAAAAGCAAAATGGCATCAGAAGGTATGGTGCTTGGCTATGACCATGTCATCAGGTGATGTGATTGCACTCAGCTGAACCTATGGAAGGAAAGGGTGGATTACCACGGGTTGGTCTGCTGGTAATTAATTTTTTAACAGGCAAGTATCTACCAATATCAGTTGTTCAGTGCAGGGAACATAAGAAAGTAACAGAGCATATTTACAATGTCATTTCACAGTGTTTAGCCTTTGCAGGCTCAGATCAGTGTTTTGGTATGTACCCATTACTGAGATGCCTTTCTATGAAAGGACTGAAGGCTAGACAAAAAGCCTCAGTTCCAGAAAAGACCACAGGGCTCTCCTGATCACATTCAGGAGCTGATGGTAGAGCGTTCTTACCTTAAAAGAAGCTGTTTCAGTATGTGTCTGCCCTCTCCGACACCAGCTGCATCCTGCGAGATGACCGAATTGGCACGGAGCCTCTCTCAGAGCTCCCCGGGCTAGCACAGCAGAGGACTGCAGCCAAAGGCCCTCCAAATACCTGCTGCATTGGCAACGCTGCCAGGACTCCCCTTTGCTCTCTGCTTTTTATTGGTGGCTGCTATCAGTAGGGTTTTACTTTCCAGAGAGGAAAAATACTAAAAGAGGACAGGGGGCAAAGGGAAACCCTGCTTGGAAAAGGGGGTCTAGAGCTAAAAAGAGATGAAGGCACCGACTGCAGGAGCCAGTGTCCTTTCTCACCTGGATCCTCTTCGGGGCTGCGGCTGCCTCCTCTCCCTGGGGTTAGCTGCTGTCGCACCAAGGACCCGAGCCGGCACTGCCTTGACGTTGCCCAGCCGTGTCACCTCAACGCAGACTGCCCAGAAAGAGCTGGGAGAAAAGCTGCAAAGAGATAAGACAGGTAAAAATAACATGGGCAGGACTGTGACGTCGGTATCAGTTCAGCGATCCAAGAGGGAAACCACCGACTCACAGAAAGATATAAAATCCCACAGGCAGGCAACCCAGTCGGGCTGGTGGGCGCAGTTGGGGATGAGCGCAGCCTCGCGGGCCGGAGCCACGAGCAACGCCGGGCAGCTGCGGGGCTGACCCAGTCCGGCCCAACCTGCGCCTGCCTGGCCGGCAACCACCCTTTCAGGGGTACGTACCACCCCTGCCGTCTCTTGGGCGCGCGTGAGGCAGGGGAGAGCGTGTACTTGCGCCGGCTCTGCGCTCGCTGCTGCGGCCGCTGGAGAACCTTCCGGATCGTCCCTCCCCCGCCCGCTGAGGGGAGCTGGGGGGGGGGGGACCCCCACTCCCCCTTCCAGAGCTGGGCAGGCGGATTTAGGATTACTGAACTCCACGAACTAGCCTGGGCAGAAGCGTTTAATCATCCCCCCCCCCGAGGGCACAGGCACGACCTCCTACCCGGACCGCCCAGCCTCTCCCGAGGCGCTCACGCAACATGGCGGCCGGGCCTCGGGGAGGGGGGCCCCGCGCACACAAAATGGCGCTGCCCCGCTGGGCCGGCCCTCGGCAGCAAGGCTGCCCTCAACCAGCCCTGCTCTCGCACCTAGCTACGGCCTCCTTCCCTCCTCTTCCACGTTCAGAGCATCATCATTACCCAAAAACGTTTTGGTTTGGCAAGGCGCCCATGAAAAGGGTTTTTTGTTTTGTTTTTAAAAAGCACGATTTTAGAGCACGGCTGGTTTCTGTATGCTATTTAAACAAACAGCGGCAGCAATTTCAGAGCCACGCATTGCACGTAAACTGGGGAAACGCGACCTGTTGTACGGACTGGGCCGACTTGTTTCCTTACTCCGTTTTGTCCTTTCTGTCCGCCCCACGCGAAGCCCAGCCAAACTGCCTCCCCCCCCCGCCCCGCTTCGTGTCGCCAAAAAGGTATCCCAAAACCGCACCGAAGCCTGAGCACCTGCTCTTGCACCACAGGGAGGACTCGGTTCAGTCTTCGGTCCAATAACGCTTCCTGTGGAGTTTCAGTTCAGTGGGGGGGGGGGGGGTCATCTCTAGGGACTGTGCCCCCCCCAAATATTTGGGGGAGGGGTTGCCACCACCACCACCACCACCAAAAAAAATTAGTAACTATTTACACAGCTCTAACTGTAATTCGCAAAACGAGGACTCCAACTTGGAGGCAACCGGCCCATAAGAACCAGGACCTGAGGAGGGCAGCGAAACAGCAACTCTCAAGCTTACAGGCCGTTTCACGAATTTACTCTTATTTCACGTAGCAGAGTTTGGACAGCAGCGGCCACCGCGTGAGTTAGTGAGGCATGCTGTCAGACGCTGTGATCTTTGCACAGCCAACCCTTTTTTTTTTTTTTTTTTTTTTTTTTTTTGGTATATTGAACTTCGAACAGGCTGCAGCGTCTGCGCCTGTGGAGAGATGGCCCAGGAAACAGCCAGAATATTAAGTACGCGGTTATATGTCTCCCAAAGGAGACTGGTGCTAATATTATACATTGCAACAGCATTGCTTGAATGGTTTATTAATGGCAGCAAAACAGAGTGAATACGACATACAATGATAATAACAATAAATGTTATTTATATGGTGCCTATCTGCAACAGTGCCCTAGAGGCCTCACAAAAATACACTTAAAATGCTAGCATCGCAGTATTAAAATGTGCCCAAAGCTTCAGCAACTAAAAAGGATTTCATATTCAAAATGTGATTTACTTATACACAAAACCCTTAGCAGCTAATTTACATTTAAAATGGACAGTTTTTTTTTTTTTTTAATGACTGGTGATTTTGCTTGCCTATGTGTTTGGAAGCCAACTTAAGGCGATATGAAGAATTTGAGCCCAAGCGATCATGCAATCAGGCTCCTTTTAGGACTCTTAGGTGCAACGGCAGGGAAGGAGAAGCGCCAGAAGTAACCAGTTACTTTAGATTATGTGCGTATGAAATCATGTATTTACATGATGTAAATACAAATGAACTTCTTTTGAAAACGTACCTAGAGCCTAAGACAGCCAACATGAACCAAAGCGTTCCCGGCGTTTTTGATCCTCCTTTTATACCGCTGGGTAAACAGCGCTGCATATTCGACAGTCCTTCTGTGCTCCCTGTGTCTTGCCAGCTTTGGAAACACCTTTCTCAGCGCTTTCAGCTCACGTGCGGATTTACATGCTGGAGCAGCCGGCCGTGCAGCCGGGCCCCACAGGGCCAGGCCTGAGCCCAGCCCTGGCTTTCCCCACGGGGCGGCAGCGCGCACAAGTACGGCCTGCTATTTTATACCCCCCGGTTCTCCTCCAAGAGCCCCAAACCTCAGCACCTCGCAGACACCTACCCTCTGGCCCTCACACACAGCTTCAAACACCTCCTGATAAAAGGTGACACGTTATCAGGTGCCGGCACCGGTGCCAAAATGAGCAACGCTGGGAGGAACAGCGCCGAACTCCCACCACGCGCTGAAAACGCCAAGCCAGCAGCGTCCAGCATCCGCAGCCCCTTCCAGGATTACAGCTTCTTTCTCTGCAAAATCCGTAACTTCCAATACAGCATCCAGAACAGCCGGATGCCGGCACTGGCCAAAAGCTCTGTTGATTAGCCTGCGGATAGCAGATGCGAAGTAGGGGACAGAGACTTTAAATTAATGCATTTATCCTCAGTCAGTGATGATTAGCAGGGGTAACTGGAGACTTCAAAACCTGACTCTATATTCTTTAAAGTCACATTTGATCACATAGCCAAAGTCACGCTGCAGCGTTGTGCCAGCCAGACGGACAGTACCCAGCTACAGAGCCATATTCTAGTTCTGCTTTGCAAAACAGTGTTGCATGACCCAGAGATACCTGACCACACGTTTGAATGGCTTCTTAAGAAATAGTAACAAGATTTTGAGCAACACCCTATGCAGCTGCTGAAAAAGCTTTCCATACAGACGCTTCTGACAGCATCACAGCAGAGCTAACAGGAGTATCAACTGATCTTCCGGCCTAAAGACTTCTGTTTGAACACTCTGAATTAGGAACAAAAGCATCTTCCCTTTCCTCATCTTCCCACGTCAAATAAATTTAAAATGGAAAACACTGTGCAAGTGGGGAGCGTGCCTGGTATCACCCAGAAAGTCCCTGTGCTCATCAAATGCTATTTTACAAAAGTATACATATCCATATGCAACTTTCAAAAACAACTATTTTAAGAGCAGAGGCACATTTTGGACCCGATGTACTGTGCAGGTATGTGACTGTAAAAAAAAAAAAAAATCTATTCATTTGGACTAAACATTTCCATTGGTAAATAAAGTTTATTAGCGGTTATATACTTTAGGTATACTTAAGTGTGCTTTTTTGTTTTCCTGAAAACAAAATCCAGGTTCACCAGGGAGAAGATCTTCAACTCTATGAAAGAGAGAATCTGGAACATGGGCATGACCTGAAGGTAAATCCATGAAGTTTCAGTGGATTTCAAACAGCAGCAGCAGCAGCATTTTAAATGCTCAGAGACTCTGGCCCTCCTTTCTCTGTAGAAGATAAAAATAAATACAGTAAAACCATACTTAGTCCCAGTGATTCTGTGTGACCACACAAGAAGCTCCTACCATCCCTCTTCATACCCTAAGCATGACATTTTTCTTTAACTGTGAACAATGACAATTTCTCCATTATCAATGAATCCAGGGGGAGAAAAATTGTCTTGTCTTTGCATAAAACACCACTCATTTTTATGTTTTATATAAAATAATAATGAATGTGGAAGGATCGCTAAGTTCCAAATCAATCACAGTCTTTTGATGTTATTATTAACTGCACATACTCCATTCTTGTGGTTTATGGTATCATCAGAACCCCTCAATTGATTTATACCCTGGTGATCTAGTTGTCTCCATTCATTATCCCATATTTAATTAATATATGCCTCAGAAGGAGTTGTCAAAAGACAAAGTTAATTATAGCAGCAAAAAAGTCTAGTTGAAATCACATGTGTCATATTTCAGTTTAGTGACAGCTCCCACAAAAGAACATTTTGACTGGCTTTGTATTTTCCCTGTTTCTCTGAGTAAATACTATTGTATTTTCCTAGTGAAGTAATACAGAATACCAGTCTCTGCTATTTACAAGGCACGTTAAACACTGCAAACAGGCTTCTTACATAATAAATCTTTCATTAAATATTTGCAATCTTCGAGATGCACTGAAAGACCTGATCCTGAAGAAAAGAGAGAGAGTGGCGACGGATTATGAGTCTCATTCATCAGGCTCAAATGGCACCCTTTATCAGGGGAGAGTGCATATTAAACAAGCTGTGTGTAAATACATCGGAATTTTATTCACAATTCTTCCAGCTGTGTGGGCAACCTTTTTTGAGACACTTTCAGTGTTCAAACAAATGACTACTTCTGGAGGAATGTTTGCAGAAACAGTACATTTTAAGTCAATGTTGGAATATATCGATATAAAATGAACATTTTAAGTCTTAAGTATAAATATTCACTGTGGGAATTGGATTTAAAGAGTTACCCTTACCCAATCAGAGAAAAGAAAGGCAGTGTGGGACTTGCACATCCAATGAAAACTGTCCAGCAGGTCTTGACTTGGAAATATTTGAAACACCACCTGTCAGAGCTCGATTTACAAATAAACTGCATTTTAAGACATATTTTCAGGAGCTTAGTGAATTATTTTAAATTGTGAATATACTGAGGAAATCCTGGTCCGTTCCCAATTCATAAAAAGGAAGAAAAATCAAATACATCAAATACACTGCTCTTTACAAACGAGGCACCTCTGTTACCCACCTTGACTAGGAATACCCCAGTGTAAGAAAATCATGGTCTTAGAGCTACACACAGTGAGTAACCAGGGATGAATGCTGCTGTGTACAGAATAACACTTGCACGCTTAGTGTCACATGTGCTGACACAAGCAAACTCTTAAAGAAATGCGTCTGATACTTTGAATGCTTTTCTTTAGGATTCTTTCCTCATATTCCTCTCCTCATACAGCCACTGGCTCTGGATCTAATAGTAAAATCCCAGAGGATTATCAAAATTATAAGTATAAAATATGTCAAAATGTTAAAAGTGATCTAAAGCCATTCGGTAGATTAAAATGCCCTTGTTTCATGTACTCATACCTTCCATTACACAGTATTCTACTGTATAAAGCACACGTCTAGATCCCTTTATAGAAATCCCTTTGTGGGACTTCACCAGACAGTTGACATCCCTTCACTGCAAAGACTCCCAGACGTTTTGGACCAGTGGTCGCTGTCAACCTCCCAGCTTTCTGCACCGCCAGCATTGCCGCTTAGAAACTACGATTATATAAATGTTATTACAGGTTACAGGTCTGCAGACCTGCCACAGACCACTTATCATGACCTCACAGACCACAGACAACAATTTGGGTAATCGGGGCTTTGAGATTCAGCTTCCAGCTGTGTGTGTTTACCTCCCGTCCCCAGCTGTATATAGGAGACAGCTGTGGAATGCACGGTATTGCTGCAAAGCATGCGCGGACGCCCACACGAAGAGGACAAACTCTGCTCCTGATTACACCATTGTGTATATAAAAAACACTGCAACGTGTCTATTGTATTTCCTGAAACCTTTTTTTTTTTTTTTTTTTTTTAAAACCATCGGAAGACTCTTAAATATAAAGTGGAATTTCAGGCTTCATTTTTCCCTTCTGATTTGACTACAGTTTTTCTGGCTCTTCTTCGGTATCACTGTGAGTTTGGTGTTACTCGGTCCCTCCCTTGGAGTCCCATTAATTTCAAAACCTTCCTGAACACTCTTTCCAATTTGGGACCTATAGTTTTAGCAAGCAGTGAAAAGATACTGGTCATCGAAGGCTCACTGCTTATTTGCATTTCTTGAATGTATGACTAAAACATTTAAAAGAATTATGAGTAATTAATACCAAATTTAAAACGGTAAACAATAGTAGTGAAGGGCATAAGAATCAAAACCAGTCATTTTTCCAGTGGAACATTCTTTTCAATAGAAAGCTGAGTTTCCTCCTGTGTTGCATTTCCATAGAAAAGATGCTCATATTAATTTGAGGCATCTTCAAAATAGCTGGAAATAAAAAAAAAAATGGTATACCAAGTATTCTAAAAACATGAACACATTCAGCATTTACAGTTCAAGCCCCCTTCCAAATTTTAATGACACACATGAATAGAAATGCTTGATTTAGTTTATCTGAATTTCCACAGGAAAATATCATCTTCTAGCCAACTCTAAGGAAAACCTTTACTTGTTAGTATGGTATTTACAAAAATAAAAGAATATGAAAATCAAATCAGTCCTTGTGAGTATCAGATAAAGTAGGTTCACCATGAACAAGTCATTCAAAATGGGAATACACTTTTGCAGCATTTGACCTGTTAGATTTCTGAGCAAGAGAGAGAGAGGCAGGCAGGCAGATCAACCAACCACACAGAGTTTATAGCCATTCAGTTTAAACAAATACAATTCTTACCTTTGATGTTTCTCTTCTAGCATTTATTCCCTTTCAATACTTACTCTTTCACATGCACCCACTGACAGGTTGAGGATTTTATAATACAGCTGTTTAGCCTGGCTTATTGGAGTATATCAGTGAATAAAATGTCATCACCTTTAAATTATATCTCAGCTGGGGCGGTAGAGTAACTGGAATCGCAGAGCTTTTTTGGGGTGGGGAACAAACATCTCCAGTCACCCATTCAGACATGCTCCCTGCTCCAGCAACTGTACGTTTAAGAATAAAGTGTGGTTTACCTGCAGGACTTCTTTCAAGTAATGCACAAGTACATGCTGGCACTCAGATACAGTGATAATGGACATGGGCTGAAGAAAAAAAGAAAACAAAGCTGAGTAGGATGGAGGGTATCGATATTCTTTCATCAATACAAAGACACTAAAAACACATTTAAAAAAAAAAATCTTTGTCAGGCCTCCCGCGTGCATCCCTGCCACAAATCACCGGTGTCCTCATGAATTTACAGAGAAACCTAATAAGTAAATACTTCTCCTTCACTTGTATTGCAGAAATGGAAGAAAAAAAAGGTTGCGAAGTGTCTGGTTGGGAGTATATACAAACTAAATCAAAGGTATTGTTCAAAATTTACAGCAGGTCATCTCTTCTTTTTTCCTATTTCTTTTCAATATCGAATGAAGGGCTGACCAGCAAGGTCAAACTTTCCTTATTAATGAGGCATTGCTAGAGCTTTGTCTCATTAGGGCACTCAGAACTATGCATTTACTGCAATTTGCAGCACTTAATAGAGAAAGGTCAGAGCAGGTTACGTTCAATTTCCACTTGGCAGAGGGAGGAAAAATGGAAGCAATTCATTTGCACAAATTTGAATAATTCTTCTCAGTCTCCTTTTCTTTATCTATGTCTAGATAATTCCTGCATCTTAGCTCACTCACAGTCATCCCAAACCTGCCAACAGTCAGGTTTCTATGAAGGCTGTAATGGAGCTGACAGATTCTATGAATCCAGGTGTCAAAATAAAGCTATTCAGCTCCCCCCTCCCTTCCCCTCACTCACAACAGGGAATAGGAGCTGCCTCTAGTGAGCTCTTAAACTTATCATAAATGTATCAAGATTGCTGTGGGCCATGAAACAGCTGTAGACAATTAATCTTTCCACAATTCTTCGGCATAAGAATTGCTTTCCCCACGAAGTAACATCTGCCATGCTGAGGTGATTATTCATGGGCAATGGGCGCCACCATAGTTTTATGCATAGAGCCATCAGTGGCAATGAAGCAAAATTTATAGTTTTCCCTGGTTCAGTAAAAATAACATTTCGGCTGCATTAAAATGTCATCCATCAGCATTGTCCCAGAGCACAGGGCCCCATCTCATCCAGAGAAATTAAAAAGTATTCATTTTAATGCTAACTTGTGAAGCTTGCAGTGACATTGCTTTTTTTTTTTTCCTCCTCCTTTTTTTGTAAGCAATATTGAGGAGGAGGAGGAGGACTGAAGGAAAAGGTTACGTGGTGCAGTGAAGCTGAGGATTAAATGTGCTACTAGGGAGTAATGATATCCCAATTACTGGGCTGCTGCTTCTTATTTATTCATAACCCCTGAACGCTTAATCAAAAATCCTTGAATCAAATTGAACAACTAAAGAAGGAAAGTTATTTCACAGAGATAATGTAATTCTTCAGCTTTTGAGAAAAAAAAAGAGAGAGAAGAAAAAAAACAAAAAAAAAGAGAAAGAAAAAAATAAAGAAAGAAATAAAAGTGCCGAATTGATATAAAGGCAAATCATGGGTCTTGCCAGAGTGGTAGGGTTAGTCTTTTAAAACATTAGCTTAAAGGAGCAGGGAAATTTAAGCCGGAAATATAACGGTCGTAATTTACAAGAGAGTTTCTATTCTAATTCCTAGAGTAAAGCTGATTAACGTCTGCTTTGGCAATGTGCTCTAGAGAGCAAGTGGCCAAAAACTTCTTGTGTGAATTAAAAGTGCCCCGTGTTGCTAACCTGCAACGGGTAGCGTCTGAGAGGCGTGCAGTCCAGGCAGCGTTCTGCTGCGGCAAGCACTGACAAGGGTAGGACCGCTCAGGAGCGGAGCGCCATTCACATGAATGGAAATAACACAACCCAGGTTTAAGAATCTTTATGGTTACTTGCTTGCCAAGGAAAGTGTCTTTCAGTCATAGAAGCGACTGAAATGAAGAATGCACCAAATCTGCACCTTCTGAATCTGGACCTGGATTGCATGACCGCTCCACGACCCAAAGGCAGTAAAGAGCTTTGAATCAGGCCCATTTCAGCTCTGGGCTACTAATGCCCCTGATTTATTTTAGGGGGAAAGAAATTATGTTTAGAGAAGGAAAGGACATATGGAAAAGGTTTCAAAATCCCAAACTGCTGCACCTAAGTTTCTCTACATTTCGACTGTCAGGAAAATTAAGCTGAACTAATTTCTAAAGTGAATTAGTTAAACAGTTCAGCATCCTGCACACAAGAACCCAGCACACAGGAACAGCTTGGGAGTGAAAAGCGTTTTAACGATAGCTTGTAAAGGCACACAGGCACTGAGGTACTGGGTCAGGCACTACACCAAAGGTGCTGGAGTAGACTTGGGTTTGGGCAGCTTAGAGCACTGGCAGAAGAAGTTCTGTCTTTACCTGCAAGGTTTACCTCAGTGTGTCCACAGACCGATTTTACTGATCAGTTTTAGAGGCATACCTTTACAGTCGCTCAGATTTTTCTTTTCCAGTGTTTCTGTGCAGTCACACCTTCCCTGAGGGTTCAAATCCTCTGTGCTTTGGGTTTCCATACCTTAAGATAAACCTCATCATGATGTGAGTATCCAAGAGAGGAACTCAGGCTCGGACCAGGAGTCAGATCCAAATCCTGCCAAAAGTGAAGGGATATCAACATCTATGCTGCTGAGCCTGGAACAGCTCTAATTTCAACAAACAGTAGTGTCAGGGAGACTGGCTGCTATCGTGCTACCTAATCCTCAAAGTACAGCTTGTTTCAAAAAAATAAAAAAAAATAAAATAAAATCTTCTCTCTCCTAAGAGTCTCTAGGTAATGGTAAACACACAGTAAGAAACATATTCCCAGTCCAGTGCCTGCATCTTAGAAGGCAATTAATTATGGCCCAAGAGAAAAATTACATTCCCATATGCGAGAGAGGGCACTCTCAGGAAGGGAGTAGCACTGGCTGACTCAGACGAAGAACAAACAGGTTTGGGACAAATTGTCACCTGTTCTATTTGTTTTTAGCTTCATTCTTCTGCCTTCTGCATGGTGGAAGGACCAGCTCAGAGCCTACATTTCCCTCAAGTCACGCAAACCTTATTCTGAGAGTTCAGCTGGGAAGTCTACAACGAGGGAGGCTACAGCCGGTCTCTAGTGCAGCCTACACTTTTTACTCTTTGATTGCTGCAGAAAAGTAAAAATTTAAGTAATGAGACCGATCCCCAACAACTTGGGAACAAACAAAATCATTTTGACCCTTTGCATAAGTCCTTTCCATCCCACTGTTGATCTGCTGGAAAGGACAGGTTCACTTCTTGGGTCCTGACTGACCTCACTTGAATTATGAGGTGCCTTGCCTGGAAAAAATATTATTGTTGGCAAGATCAGAATACAGCAACAGTGCCTGCCAGGCTCTCTTGAGACTTCAGCCTATCAGCCAAAGTGGCATGCTGAAGGATATGAGACTCAAGAGCAAGGAAAATACTGAAGGGGAATTGAAAATAACCATCCCGTATGGATTCAGAGAGAGAAGAAAATAGCTAGTGAGAAATCATCATATTTGACGCTATGAAATGAATTAGACACAGGAGATCATCGAGATCAACTCATCAGGGTTCAAGGGAAAAGACAGCTGATGTTCACAAGAGCATCTTGTTGAGTTAGAAGAGAAAGATGAAATATAATAAAAGCAAAAAAAAAAAAACTATGAGAAGGAGCTGGAGGATGAAAGAAGAGAGAGCATTCTGGATACCTTGGGAAGGGAATATATAAAAGTAGAGGAAAAATCTGTGTGAAGGAGAAAGACAGAAGGAGAAAAGGAACAGAGAAAGCAAGCAGCTGATACAGTTAATTTTCAGCAGTCATGAAGCTCCGTCGTCTACAGTCTTGCATTATTTCTGAATTTCCATCTAGGGAACACTGATCGAGATTCCTCCTTGTTTCCACAGGCAATCTGAACTTCCTGGGATTCAGCCTATACGCAGAAATAGCATTTTGGGTCCTCACAGCTGAGAAAGCACAGTAAACCAGAAAAAGCAAAGTATGCTTTGCTTTCTCATGGAGGTTTTACTTCTGTCCGATATTTACTCCCTGTTATTCTTAAAAAATTTATATTTTTGGCTTATGAACATGAGCTCTTTACAGACAAAAAGCCCACAGACTGTGGATGGCCAGCTTTAAAAAGGAAAAAAAAAAAAAAAACCACACACAAACTCTTCCTCTTTTCTTTCTTTTTTCAGTCAGAAAGGCCAGGGTAAAACAACATAGAAGCTTGAACAAACACGAATTTCTGCTAAATTTCATATGCTTAATTCTGGAAATGAAAACAAAGCAACCTTTACTTTGTGTGCTGTGGAGCTGGCTGGAGGCTTACATCAAATTATTTTCATTATTATTTAAGGATGGGGTTTTCACAAGCATGTAAGAACGGACTCAAGATCCACACAGTACGGTACCTGTCTCGGTCAGCTGCAAGCAGCAGACTCCCAGGGAAACAGCATGAAAACGAGACAGTACTTTTTCTCTTGGGGGATACTCCCAATTTCCAGCACTGAGCAGTTCAGGGATTTCCTGAGCCAGTAGTTGCCTCTTCAGCACAACGTGTAACATCCACCAGTCCTCCTGAACAATGTAATTGTGCTTTTGACGAAACAACGACAGCGAGCAGTTCTGCAGAACTGCCCCTAGCGCAGGGCTATCCCTACCCCTTCCCATGACGGCACATCTCTTGAAGAGCAGTGGGCAGCGTATGTTTGCCAAGGCTACTGGCAACACAGGCAGGCAGAAGAGTGGCGCATAAACAGCATGCAGGGAGATTAGTCTTCCTTGGCAATAACCCAGCCACAGAACCTGAGCTCTCAAGCTTTTCCCAGCAGCTCTCAGAATATTAGCTTTTTTGGGAGGCCAAGCCTCTCCTGCGTTCGGTGGAGAGACAGAGCTCTACCGCGTGACTCCTGGGAGTGTCAAGAGGGGAAGCTTTCAAGGAGGTGAACCTTTTTCTGGAGGACAGCAAGAGCAGCATGATTGAGCTTTCAATTTACAAATATTTTAACTCAAATAGTAAGCCACAAGCTTTTAAAATTTGGCTCTTTTTTAAGCTGTACAATTACCCTTCCCAAGAAACGTTAGGACAAGACAATTAACCACGTTATTGATTTTCTAACATAACAATCTTACTGTGACTTCATCAGGAAATCCGCTGACGCCAGGCTATAACGGCACTCAGTGGTCACACCACGCCGTCTTCTGAAACCGGGAAGGTCTCTCTCACCTTGAAGATGCCTGGGTTGTGCCTCGACACAAGCTGAATTCTCCAAGGGATTCATGAAGAGCTTTTAATTGTCATTTATTATCTGAGGCCCAGAGACCCCATCAAAAGCTGATGCTTATGATACAGATCTGCAAAGCATTATCTAACATCCCTGCACTAACTAGCTGTAGGTAATACAGCAGGAAGTGCTGTGGAGAGCCAGTCTCATAAGCCGTAACACATCCTAACAGCCTGGCTATGTCCTCAGGGTCTCTAGTAAATCTGCACCAGAGCTGTTCAGCAAGGCTGAAATTGAGTATCTGCGTCCTCCCAACCAAAGTTCATCGTGCACTGGATTGAACTCACTTGGCTCCATGAGCACCGTACAACTGTACTTTCCTTTTGGTGGGCCAAGGTGTCAGTGTAATTCGGAGCCGTGTCTCAGAGCTCCAGCCAGAGAAGTTTCCAATAGGCAAAACAGACAACGCAATCCCTGCCAAAAAGGCATTCTGATTGTCACTTGACAGGTGAGGTGCTGACATTACACATGACTTGCTTAGAGTCAGATGAGAGTATAGCCAAGCTAGAAACTGTCCCCCGTCTTCAGTCGCACTGTCATCCACAATCCTCTGTGCTCATATTTCTTCTTGGTACGTGGAAAGATGCACTTCTGTCCTAACCAGCAATTTCTCAGCAGCAAGGCCCATGCACGCTGAAAGAAGCAAGGTAAGCAGAGATGAGGACCTGCTGTTAATTTCAGCCAACTGGCATTTTTTCCATCCTTCCAAAGTTACTGCAAGGACAGAATCGCCAGTGAGAAGGAACTACGTGTTTCTGCAACCTTGACTCCTAGCCAACAGCACCCATTCATTCACTTTCTAGCAACAACAAAAAATACGAGGTGTTCCCATTCAGAGCCAAGTAAGAGCAAGTTAAATCTCTTCCTCATATTCTTGCTAAAGGGCTGAACACCTTTTTTTTTAAATATGGTTATTTACTGTAACTTTACTTCATTAGTGTTAAAGACATTATTTCATGTTAAATGTTGGGGGTCTTTTAAATAGAAGACTCTGGGAAAAAATAGAGGGCCGCTTTATCAAACACATTAAACCCTTATCTCTATTTGATTTTAAAAAATTGTGAAGCACAAATTATCCGGAGCTTAGCACTCAGAGTCTCTTCCTCGGCCTATAAAGTCAACAGTTATGGTGTTAAAGTTTAATCAATCCCATAAAATGTTACTCAGAAAGTGACCCCGGTGTTATGGCTGAAGTACATCTCCTACATTAAAAAGCACTTTCATTGAAGCCACAGCGGTGTTATTGAAAGAGAGCGCTAATAGGTATCTAGATGAGGTTGAGAAAGGGACGTGGAAGGAAAAGAGAGAGTTGGGAGAGGCAGTGGAAGGAAGAAAGTAAGGGGAGAGGGAAGGGGAAATCCCATTCTCAAATGGCTCCCCATGGAGCTAAATGTGTATTCGTGAACGACCTCAGTGGAGGGATAAAAAGCTTTTCTGACAGTTGCTCAGAAGCAGCGCTCTTCATGAATTTCATAGTAAAGCTAGGTGCAATTTTCACATTCAGCACAGCAAGATTACAGCAAACACCACAGATGGTAACATCACTGGAGAGAGATGACAGGGCATTTTTGCAATTCCTGCAAAGAAACCTTTTCTCAGATACTGTTGAAATGATCCTAATTAAGCTACAACTTCATCAGCACATTATATCTGTTGAGGAAAAATATAAAGCTAAAAGATCCATAATTACAGTCCAAGAACGCCTTTCTGATCATCATCCTGACTATAGATTCATGCCTAACGCCCAGCCATCTTCCACCGCAACCTACAAGTCCTAGGCAGGACATAATAGGCCTCACCACAAATTCTAATTTGTATATGTTTCAGATTAGCATATCCAGCATCCTTTGATATATATATAGCTATGACTGCTGTACATATCCATGCATACATACCCAGGAGAGCTTTGTTTGGATCTTGTTATCGCTGAAGAGAATGAACGCACATAAACACTTCTGAAGGAAGCAATAGGACTTAAAATCCAAACAGTTAAGCTTACCAGCAAAGTTCAAAACTACATAGCGTGCCACCAAATCTTTGTATTTCACCCAGCAGAATTTAGACTCCACCATTAAACCAAGTTGAAGTATACCAGATTTTAGGTCAGGATTATAAAGTATGCCTTTGGTTAAACTTATGTCTAAGCCCATGTCTAAGCATACGCAATCCAACCAAGAGTTATCTGAGCATTCAGAAACTACTGGAATTAGCACCTTACCAGAAGTAGTCCCATATGTTAGAGGCTGAGCTGTCCACAGACTCTGCTTCTGAGCAGCAGCTGAACATGAATTATTTAAAGATTCAAAAAAGCAGAATGATTCCTCTTTCAAGGGCCTCTGTCTCAGAATTGCTTGTTGACGGCTAGTAGTATATTCCAATACCCTAAAGAAGAAAACATTTGTTTGCTTACCACCTGTAAGAAATTTCAAGTGACCTTTTTTCCCTCCGAGTTATGGATGAGGAGTGGGCCATACTGGAGAAATTATTCATAGCTAGTTATATCCTAAACCAGGAACGTCATCTGCAGCACCATAAAGTCAGCAAGATGCTAATGTTTTAGAATGCTTCAACTCATATAGTTGACACGTACTATTCAATTACAGGATTGCTCAAATCTGATCTGGGAGTGGGCTCCAGCATTGCTATTCCAGAAAGTCTTTCAATGGAATAAGGATTTTCTTGTAGCTCTGAAGAGCCAAATCTATTCAGCTTAAAAGAGGAAGGCTCTCATCATAACAGAAGAAAAAAGCCGTAAAAGCCACGTGCAGAACTCACTGCAGTAAACGCTGCTGGACAGCTCCCCGAGCCTCCTGAGCGTGCAGGCACAGACGGGCCTGCCCGTCTGTGAGCCTTGCTCGCTGTTCTCGAGAATCCACTACAGCATCCTAAAGGAAACATTCTCCAAACTAACGTTGCGTTATTATGCCTCAAATAACCATATGTTCATTTTCATTTGAATAATACACAGTGTAATAGATACCTGCAATGATTCAAATAGAAGACATTTAACAACTCTGAGGGATTTGCATATGAGACTTAACATCGCAAACAAGACCAGAACTTGAAGAATAAATTACAAAAAGTTCTCCACGATTCCTACATGTTTGTTGTTCTGCACTGACTAATTTTATAACGGCTATTATACAACAGAAGTCAACTGAATAAAGTTGAAATTATAGGAGATCAGAATGTGTAGTTCAGGCTCAAGCCACATTTTATTAGTTCAACTGGAACCTAATAGTTCACATCATAATTTGGTATTCCTCCAAATTTTGACTGTTTCGGGGGCCGAGATTTTGACTACTTTAATCTTGAAATGCATGGCAATACAAGAAATATTAATAAGTTTAATATTTTCATCAAATGGGAAATCATAATAATTATTCAATTATTACTTCTGTGCACCATTTACAACTCAAGCACTGCCGTATTCTGTACAGTGTTTACATCTAACCATGCCAACAATTTTCTGTGACAGATCTATTCTGACTGCAGGGAAAAGGTATTGAATAAAATTATGAGCAATCCCCTTATTAACTCAAAGGCTTGAATTGCTCAGGTGAATTTACAAACACACAAAAGCTGACTCCAGTGGAACACAACTGCCACCACTTCTGAAGTTCTCCACTCACTAAGGGGTGCACAGCAGTAATACAGACTTCCAGAATGACCAAAGCTACTAGTCCAAATGACTAATTAATTTACCACCCCCACCTGCCAGCCAGCGGGGCAGTCTATCTACTTCCTTTTCCAGGCTAGCTTTAAACAGCCTCAACCACAAGATGCCTTCCCTGATGAAAGACTACTGAAAAACCAAATGCCTGCCACCAAAGCGTGCTCTTAATATTTAACCTGAACATGTTGTTCTCCTTTTCATTTCACTATTCTAAATTTACATTTTCTGTACACAATAAACACCTCTTCTTCTTTTTTTGGTTTGTTTATGCCATGGAATATTTGTAGACCATGACTTCCTGCTCAAAATGGAGATGTTCATATGGAAAACAGTAAATCATTCCTCTCCCTGCCGTGCCTTGGAATGCCAAAAATCAACGTGACCTGCTCTTTAAATAATCTCACACCAAAACAAAGCTCTTCATTATCCTCTTAACTGGAAACGCATTTGCTAGCAACCACACATCAAAGTTTCAAAGGGAGGAAGCTCTAGCGTTTGACAGATACACAGTGTATTATAAATCAATAAATACAAATATGCCTTCACTATGAAATTTAGATTCAGATTAGTGTTCAAACCTCCCCAACGTGAAGGGAGGGTTGCTCTTTCACTATTCTTCTGACCAGCGTATTCAAGTTATGAGCTGAAAAGCACTTCTTTTTTTCCTCCCTTAGATAGCTTATTAGTTAAAAGGATGTGAATTAACTTAGAATGAATGTTCAATTCATATAGTTGAATCACCATCATCATTATTACAGGAAGCTCTAATCATTACACAGCCACTAATATCAAACATTCTGCTAGCTTGCCTTTAATGAACATGACTCACATTTCACTTTAATGATTCCCACACCCACGTCTCCTCCGTGCCTCCTGGTTCTACCTAGTCACGGGGGAAGGGCGGCCTATAGTGCTTTTTAAAGATGAAAGGCTACCTTTTAAGAAAGGAATCATTTCCAGTGCCTCGGTTTTATAGCTGCTCAGTCTGCAAAACCTTGGAGATGCTCAAAGTCCAGGAAGTGCTTGCAGCCACCTCCTTCCAGAATCTCCAACTGGGCCACCCAAAATGGAGCACACCAAAGCAGTGGTCTCCTCCCCAGCAGTCTCCAGCGTTCTGGACGAGAGTCACCTTCTCATCTCATGCAGACAACTCACTATTTTCTGTGAGAGAACCTAGCAGCTGAAGCAGAGCAGAGCTGGTGGAAAGGGGTAGGGGCAGGCAGCAGCTCAAAGATGGACGTGCATTGCATAAGGGCCAGAAACAAAAGGGTCCATGTGAATATTTCAGAACAGCAGTCCCAGCACCTTGCACCCTCCCTCCACAGCCAAATCTAACCTCGCCACACAAATCAGCTGTTGAGAAATCCCAGCTTGAGATGGCTAAAACAGCCCACAGAGTCCGCTTACCTCTCAGGATCTCAAGTGTCTTCGCAGCATGGACCATCCCTCGAAAAATCCATCTCAAAATTTATGTCATAGTCAGAAACACCTCTGTTGCAACCATAAACAATTGCTTGGGAAGCCTTATCCATAACAGCCAGGAATAAGCATAACGTTTGCACATCGCATGTCAGCTACAGTAATACAAATAAATAAATAAATAAATAAAACATACACCCCCATTCACGGAAAGTGGGATAAATAAAACTGCTAATTTGCAAAAGGACTTTCATTAAATTGCTTCAAGTTTTATTGCCAGTCATCACACAACTGAACTGCAGAACTAATTACATTACAAACCCTGGAAGTTCAACAGAATCCTACTCCTATTAAATGACTGCTAAAGCCAATTCAATGCCACACATCATTACAGCCTTCCCAAAGAATAAGACCGTAACAGTTCAGGGCACTCAGGTTCTGGTTTTACGGGTGGTGGCTACAGGTGTAAATGAATTACTTCTTTAAACAAGAAGAAATCCTCTATTGCACCCCTCAGTTAAATAGACCAGAGCATTTTACAGCTTTCCTGGGAAGGAGACAAAGGAAGAACAGAGGCGGCTTCCCAGAAGTGCCCCCATGTCCCAGGTGTGATGTCTGGCACATAACAACAAAGCACCCAGCCACCTGAGGCCAGGGTCAAAGAGCAATATAGCCACATGAAACACCGGATTTAGTCTGGGGAGGGAGATGGCACTACTAAAATTTAGGGTTTTTCCCAACTTTTACACTTAGAAACACACACACATGAATTCTTCTCTTCCCTCATTAAATTTACTGAAGCCAGCAAATCTAAAACTCACTTTCTCAAAGGACTATAATGGTCCGGAACCTGTTTAACATCCCATCTTACAGGCAGCAGGGTATAGAGATGAGGTTTGAACTAGTCCTGGCTGAGAGGCTAAAACGCATAATTACTTCCTGCAGCAAGTACTGGCTAGCTAATTAAACAGTGTTTGTGCAGCACTTTGAAGATACAAAGCTCAGTGCATACGCTACACCATGCACAGCACCACTAATATACACTATATGCCCAACCGCTAACTCTGTGCTGTGAGCCCTCATAGGCCTGCCCAAGACATTTAGGTCTTAAATGGAATTACGCAGGCTATTGAAAGACCAGTTTGCATGAGACAGCTTGAGTGGGAAAACTAACACAAACATTGCTACCTTTTTGCCCTTTGCTGCCTCCAGCACCACCTCTGGAGCTTTCACTGGTTCGAGTCAGGTCCAGCTAGGAGATCACCACCAAAATTTGTCCTAGAAAGAAGCATGCCAACAATGTATACTGTACAGCGAGGAGGCAGGAGAAGGCGCAGAAGTTTCCAGACTACCAAGCCCATGTTTAGCTCCCCAGCTGCATTCACTGTCAGTCTACACCCACATTCACTGTCTATACCCCAACCCTTTATAGCCAGTATTCTTAAGTGATACAGGACTTTCTTCCATTTCAGGTTTGGAGGAACATACCTATTATTTCATGCACTCAGCACCCTCGGCAATTACTCCCCTTTACACCTTAAGCCATAGCACAGCCCGTTTTACTCTCTGGTCTACAGCACAAAATGACTTGCAGGATCACAGCTACCTTTTCCCAGAAACGCCAACTTCTCATGCCCCAAATTGGCTTGTGGTGTGGCTCAGCAAAACATGCCATCACCACTGAATTTGGCCTGACAGGTTAAAATAGTTTTGGAATAAGAAGGGAAGGACCCAGTCAGCTAAAACAACATTTCTGGTATGAAACGTTGACCCAAGTTCTTAGAGATCACAGAAAAATATTTTTTTCTTTTTGTTTTCAGTGAAGACAAAAAGATTCCCCTCGCCCCATACTCGTTCATGGATGTCACCCTTCTTCACACCCGTAACAGCCAGGCCTGCTGAGCACCGTCAGAAGGACTATGTTTCCTAGATTGCCCTGCAGAAGGAAGAAACAAATGCCAGAAGCAAACGTGGTATGAGTTCAGAAGCCTGAATAACTCTCCCAAGGTACCCAGGCATTGCCCACACAGAGTCCCTTCATATTTGGGACCAGATTTGGATGCTTTGGCTGATGCTGCCTAGCACCTTCTTCCACAACTGGCTGCACAACAATTGCCTGTGAACAAGGGTGTTCGATTCTGCCCCCCACAGGCTTGTTCAGTTCGCAGTTATCCCAAACTATATTCTTGTCAACAACATACACTTTTCAATACATCACTTGCTTTTCTAGTTAAATTAACACTTCACAGTCAGCTTCTGCTTCCTAGACAAGTCTATTCTAATTGAGACTTTTCCTATTACTTCAAGAGAGAGGAAGAGCTTTCGTTTGTGATTTTAACGGCAGGGGCAGATAGATAATGAACTGTGTAGGTTTCACCAAACAAAATATCACATCCCCCGAACGCAGCTACCTGACAAAAGACATTAGAGTACAGGAGCTGGGACTGTGCTTAAGCCCAGACATGTATTGTTAAATGTGACATGCTCAATTTATCATTAGTTATGAAGTGAAAACGGATGAATACACATTCAATTTAGTTCAGCTGCTTTCTTCATTTATCACACTCTTTCATCATCCATCATTCTTCCCGACCACCCTTTTGATTTGAACAAATAACACACTTTCATAAGTTTAATCTAATTAATCATAATTGTAAGGTAATGTTCCCTTAATGAACCGTATATTGGGCTTTATAAAGTTTGTTGCAATTTTAATAAAATCTGTTCCAGATAGAATCTACAAATGTTGTCAATGGAGCCAAAACCACCCCTATCTCTCTTCCACTCATTATTAAGGTTGATGATGATGTATCAGTACAAAGAGTTGCTCAAGCATATTGTTCTTCTTTCATAGAACAACTGTTTCAATAAATTGGAAAGCGTTCATCATTTTATGAGACAAGATACGCAGTTGAAAAAATTAATTGAAGTAGAAACAAATTAGAAAACCAACCAAAAAGATTCTTCACACGTTATTGCTCAGAAATATACAATACTTGCTATCTCCTGAGGGCATCTTGAGTGCCAAAGACGGTGTAAAGCAGAAGTTGCTGCTTACTATCAGAAATGGTTACAGAATTAATAATTTTTGCTACAGGTCTTAGTTTCTCTAACTGCACTTAACGCAGAAGAGACCCACTTTCTAGCAGTGCCAACGAACAGGAATCTTTGTGCGTAAGACTATGAGTCAAGAAATTTCGGTTCTAGTCAGGAAAACTTTCTGTGAACAGAGACAAGTCATACAGTGACCTGTGGTTTCAGTCTCCCCTACTGTCCACAGAAGACCACACTGCTTACAACGTCTTGCTGTGATCTTCAAAGGCCTAAGGTTTCATAAAACATTTTGGAGCACCTAGGTAGAAAGTGCTGTGGAGATTCAATATGATTTATGACTATTTTAATAAGTAAGCTTATTTTAGCATTATTAACATACATGGACTCTTCCATACAAAGATTAACATAACCTCCACTTGCTAACACTAACAAATTCATCTGAATGTTTCACGTCAATAAGGATTTCTGCAGAATTTTTGGCAAGTGAACGCTCCATCCACGCAGTCATTCGTCCCACAATCTTATTTTCATTTTAAAGTGTAATTTAACTAGCTTGAGTTCATCTTTTTTTTTCCCCCAAACTAGTGAGAAATCTCAGCAGGAGGAACACTTCTAACCATTCTATGGTACTACCACCGCCTCCATCTAGAAGGAGATTCTTCTGGCAGCAAGATTACAGGTGAACACCCCAGGAAGCATCTATCCCAGCATTTTCCTCTGGTGTGAGACTTACAGGCTTCTTTCCCCTTTCAACAAAAAAGGGATAGGAAAAAAAGTGGTTCTACCAGCTGGTTCCTTGGTTTATATTGAACAGTTGCAGAACTTCTTCCTTCTCCTTTGTAAAATGAATGTTTGATGGTTTCTGGCAGACTGCTAAACAAAATGTGGTTGTGACACTCCCTTGTTTTACACAAGATTAGAGCTGCACAGCTGCCAGTGTTCTCCTTAGACCTCACAAGTCATTTCATATACCACACTAACACTGGTGAAAAATGGTCTTCCTGTTTTACTAGTTAAAACCAAACTGAGTCAAAGGCAACGCTAAAGGGAAGTAACTTCATCTCTAACATGGGCTGCTTACTGTGGCCAATTGCCTCTTTTAGCAGCCACTTATTTGTGTTTCAAAGGGTTAGTTATAGGAAAGTACATGGCTCAATAATCCGCTAAGGACTCTGAACACACATGCGGCAATGCTGGAAAGAGCAAGTAGCACACTGGTCATGACAAGCCCTTGCAGCTGCAGCTTGCTGCAAAATATTCATCTGTAAAGAGGCAACTAGCAGAGATAGCCAGGTCAGCCTCTCTTTAGACAGAGGCTGGTACAGAGGAATTATACGAAAGAGACACTTCAGACATTTAACATCGTTATCCTGCGTTCTTCTGGAAAGAGAGAAGTGAGGCCTGAACGGCTAAGGGAGGAGTCGAAGGGTGCAGCACAAGCTCTTCTCTCCACAGCTTTTCAGAGCGTTCCTGTTTTACACCCCCATTCCCAGCTCCTTCATCTGCTTCCATTTTCCCCACACTTGTATGGGCCAGCGAGAAGCTGATCGGTGGCACTTTCCGTTCCTTGTCCTACGGCCCGGCCCCTCATTTTTCTGACGCAGAGCAGAGTACATCCTCTGAGGCTAAGCTGCTACTGCGGCCCGTGTGGCCAAAGCGCTGCTGCCCATTAAGGTAAGTACAAAGTATGAGAATAATTAATCATTCATTATCTTTGCAATGCAATAGCTGAAGCTCCAGGGTAGACAGTCCGATAATCCTTACAACCCTCAAGGTGCTCATCTTCTCCTAAGCTGATCATACATTATCCAGAGCATATGAACACAGTAAAGTCTTCATTTTTAAAGCCAATCAGCTAGTAGACATGACAAGTCTTCAAGCTCTGGTCCATCTTAAACCCATGGAGTTTAAGATGCCTGTGAAACACAGGTTAAATCTTAAGCAGGTTTAAGGGCTGATCCTGCTTTCAATGAAAGCACAGGGAAAACTCTTTCTGAGCTCTTGGAATTCAGGTACAACAGTCACAACACACACAAAGTAGGTAACCTTTACAAACGCACTGCTGTGCACTAAAGTGCTGCCTCTCTCCTAAGGCAGAAATACGTAAGAATCCAAGGCAAGGGATGTACATGTAGTCAAAAAAGCTGCCTTCAGTAATTTGCATGCAGGCAGGAAGCGATTCCAGATTTCTGCTGTATGATATCTAAAAGGCACATGGGCAAAACATCCCAGCTTCTGCCTTTCTTGTTCTGAAATGACCTGGGACCTCTGGAGCAGAGAGAATAACAAGGGGCAACATAAATGAGAAAGAAATCCCCTGAGGTACCTATATAAATTAATCCACACTAGTACAGAGCATTATCTAGAGAAAAGTCATGGTCAGGGGGAAGAAAAACCCATACGCTGTATAATATAATGGGAGTGTCCAATTCAAATGAACAGGTCAGTCAGCAAAGACTGATTTACCAACATCAGGCCACACAGCTGCCTCCTCTCGCTTCCTTCCCCCCCCCCCCCCCAGCAAATCCCTTTTCATTTGGGCCCTGACCATCAAGTTGCTCCTCACAGGACATTTTGTGGGTGCCGCAGAGCCATGCCGTGAGTGGGAAGTGCCACAGAGCCCAGTGGCTGGTCCCACCTCACACGGCACAAATGCCACCCTCGCAGCTCCCAGCTCCACGCGCTCTCCCCGCCAGCCCTGGCGTTTCTGCAAGCAGTTTTCCCGAGTAGAGGATTTTTTTCCCCTCCTACAGGCTCAGAGCACAGAATCATGTAGTCCATAAGCATCAACTGCAGCAATAGATACTTTCTCCAAAAAGTGAGCTCGCATCAGGACAAGGAAACAGGAGAGTTTCAGTGCTGGGGAGCACAGACAGGTCCCAGCTCTGCTGGGGCAGTGAGGTTCGGAGACGGGGTTGTATCCAGGGACAGCTGCTCTCCCCAGCAGTGTCCAGGAGAGCTTATGCAGCCAACTAAGGGCTCTGGATCCTATGGAGCTAATATCTACTTGGGCCTTTGCCATGATTTTATGTATGTAGACTACATTCTTGTATGTAGATGATATTCTAAGTCCACCAAAATCATTAACAAAGAGAACTTAGGCTCCATCCTTTCCTTCTCTCTATGGGAGCTCCCTCCATACGATAGGGCTGAAGATGTTTGTTCACGTCTAGAAAACGTAAATGATGAAATTATGAACGACATTCTCCACTTAAGTGCTAAAGAAATCTGGGCAAACATTTCTAAGCAAGAGATTGCTCGTGCAAAAACCACACAAACAAACAACAACAAAAAAATCTTTCCTTTTTCAAAATACTGAAAGGCAAAACAAAGCCTCAGAATCTACTCCATTTATATTCTTTAGTAACTTTTTTGAAGGAAACTGATGACTGGCAACAACATTCTTCTGCACATTGAAATGTTTTTCCTCATTGTTCAGCAGCAAAGTAAAAAAGAAAAAGCTTGCTTTTTCTTGGAAATGAGAAGGGAGAAAAGGAAAAACAGGAGGAAATTTTAAAATGTCAGATTGCTAACATAATATTTTTGGTAAGATGCTTCTAAATTAAATTCTTTCCTTTCTGAAACCAACAGAAGAAAAATAACTTAGCAGTTTCTCATGACAGTTTTTAAAAGATTTCCACCAACGCTTGAGTAAACAGGTACCATTTCCAGAGCAAACTGCGTCCCTCTGAACACATCCAAGCTCAGGGTCCCAGGCACCTCCTCAGTCCGAACGCCAATGCTGTCAGCGTGCACTGGAGACAGTCTCAGCAGCTGCGCCGCTTCTCCTCCAGCATGTGGACAGATGCTTGCGCACGGCTCTGACTTCCTCTCCCCAAAACAGACCAGAGCTCTGTCGGGCAGGTGCAGAGTGGAAGCAATTCTCCTCCACACTATACTTGGCCCTTCACACAGAGCCAGAAGCAAAGACAATCTCACCCCTCACTATTTTTTCAGTTGTCTTTTCCTCTCATTTTCCCACTCCTCAAACTCACACTCCATGAAGGAGTTGAGGCCGCCCCAAGGTTGTGTCCCACTTATCTCTGCCAACTTCTGCACACTCACTGAGCCAGAAGGTTTCACCTGGGGAAGTCAGAGAAGATCCTTCCATTTAACAACTGATTGCTTACAAAAAAATCTCCTGTTTTTGATTGTTGTTTGTCCAGAGAGTTCCTTTGTCATTTACTTTGTCAGTGCAACATATTTACTGAGCTCTGCTTTCCTGGCAGCAGAGCAGAAAGAGCTCAGAGTCAATTCATTAGTGTACAACATTATATTCGTAATAAGATCCACCACTTTACAAGAACTAACAAACATTGCCACCGTATTACGCTGCAAGCAAAAGATAAGAAGAGGAGAAAATGCACTAAGCATATTCCATGTTACATATCTGCCAATGATAACTTTATTGTATATGGCCACTGTAACCTTGCTTTCAACTCTACTGAAACAGCTCATAAAATCTGCCTCTGCCTTACAGCACTGTCTGCTCTGAGACACAGCACCAACATTTAATTAAATGAATACTTTGTAAGAAAAGCACTGTGAAGGACAACAGCTACGCTTGCACTTACAGCTCTGCCATATAACTTGCTCACTTGCGCACAAACATATATGCTGTTGTAGCTTTATAAGGAACGTGCACATAATCAACACACCCTAGGCCCTGAACTAACAAGGTATATCTGCTCAACACCCTTTCTCAAAAAAGCCAGCATTTCGTGGGGGCAAGAGCTTGACTGCACAGAGGAGAAAAAAAAAAATCAAATAAAACTCAGAAGAATCTTAATAGCATGTTAACGCTCTCTTTTTTCCAAAGTGAGCACATTTTTTTCCTTTTCTTTTTCAACTTGTGGTTGACGAGATGTTTTCTTGGAATTGTGTTTTCTAAAGTGTTTGTTTTAAAAGAACATTGCCAGAGAATGGAGCTGATCAGGTCTGGAAAAAGAGAACTGCATGCAAATGGATATATGTGGGGGCATGACAGGGAGAAAAGAGGTTGCAATGAAAGGATAGAGAAGAAAGCCTCCTGGCTTTTAAAAGGAGAGACTCAGTCTACAGGTAAGATTCAGCAGTGCCCGCTTGACTGGTAAGAGCAAGCGGGTTGCTTGCAGTCTTACCAGGGTAGACCCTGACAATTACTAAATAAGAACATAATTAATTATTTCTTCAACTGAATAGTCCTGAATCCTACCACAAATCAATCAGCTCTTCTAGCCTAAGAAGCTCTGACTCTATTTTAGCTCAATGAAAGCAAAATCAATGAAGGCCAATTATAGCCCATCTCGTTAGAGTATGTAAATAGGGCACCATATAGATGAGCTGCTACTTCCTAGGGCCCTGCCGAGGGAGACGCTTGCAAGGCAAAAAGCAAACGTGAGCTGGTGCTGGCCCCTAGCTGCCAGTGCTGTAAAACATCAGCTCCTTTCCGATTTATTTGAAGGGGATGCAGAAGCAGCAGAGACTGTCTGTGCCCCACAGCAGCCACTCTTCCATTTCCCACCAGGTAATTTAGGACCCGGAAACCTCCCAAACGTGTCTCAGAATGCAGATTCCAGGTTAATTACAAGAAATAGTACACGTGGAAATTACAGACAATTGAGTGAGCCTACTAAAACAGCCACAGCCTTCCTGCCATCATCTTAGACGATGAAGAAAAGGCACTTTAAGAGGCACATAATTATATAGCAAGGAAGAGATTTCAGCCAACCGCTACCTACATCAATTAAATATCTCACCATCTCCAATGACAGTGTAGAGCTTCCCAAGTCCCCAGAACAGATTTCTGGTGGCAGACATAGCCAGTTGTACATATCCCCCATGCTACCACACTAATCTGAGGCTGTTTTCCCCCCCACCCCCACCAAAGCACAAGTTTATAGGGACAACAAAAACAAAGTTGCAGCATTTCATGAAGCTTTGTCTTCTTTCATGTCAAAATTCAATACGTAAAGGAGAAGCTTAGCAAAATTTTCACACATGCAACGTGTCAACTCCATAGCTGGCTGGAAACATGAGGTTTCCGACAGATGAGCTGAGTTCTTCTGGGTTTCACCTTTTTCTTGTCCATGTCCCACAGTCCTGTTTACCCCAGCCACACGCCAGAGTATTAACACAGTAAGCCTTGAGTGTGCAATCACACGCACATCCCTGCAGCACACATGCTACGGACATGCGCCTGCCACACCATGGGATCTAATTTCACACATACATGCAATGAAAAATCTGGCCTTTCTGGGTCTGTTAATCCCGATTCTTCTTCCCAAAACCCCCTCACAACAGGCAGAATTATTCCATTTAAAGAAGCACCCATGTCATATATTTATCTTTAGAAACTTCACTTACCGGGTGCCTCACTCCAAGGCAGCCAGCACAACAACAAAGCTGTGTATCAATCTCATGTTATTTACAGCATCTTTCAGCATCTTTAAGGGAAGCCAACCTGAATTTCTTCGCTAGTCGCACACCAGGTGATATTTCTTGTCCATGGACCTCATATTAAATAGAAGCAGTGTTTTACTTTTATATTGAATCAACTCCTATGGATCCCCCTCATCTCTGTAATCTTTTGGAAAGAGAAAGGCCACCAGTCTTCCTGTCAGACTCTGCAAACGAACTAGGGAGAACCAGGATCTCTGCTACTACGCTTTTGGCCAAAACCCAGCCATGCATTGTCTCTCCCTTCCCCTGTAGCCAGACTCCACCCTTGGCTTTGTGAAGCACCTTCGATAGGTAACTTGCATCTTTCCATGTCTTGGTTAGTTATCCGAGAATTATGGGATAGTATTTTCCTCATTGCAACACTTCTGTGCTGCAAAGGCTTGCAATTAACCATATAGCAGCTTAGTGACTTTTGCAAGATTAGGGTACCTCCAAGTTTTAGGGTGCTCATGATTTTCTGAAATATCTTTAAGAATAACAAGTTTATGCTGTACCTGGAGCGAAGAAAAATATTACTGCTTGTAATGCTAGCAATCTCTGACACAGGTACATAAGAGATAGGACACACCAAACCCGTGGGTTCAACTGCCCTAGTCACATTTGACCCTTGTTCCCTTTACATATTTGCAAGTAACTAATTTCTATAGTAAATCCAGACATAAGCATTTTTGCACTGTGGACTGCATGGAATAAGATTTGAGCTTCATATTTAACTACTGCAATCTCTCTAACTTCAAGTAGTCCCAAAAGACTTTTGAAGCATTAGAACTGAAACCCTTCAACAACAACAACAAAGTTTAAAGCAAATCATTGATTAATTTATGAACTAAAAAACATCTTCTTCAGAGAGTTTAGAAAACAATGAACAAACCCTCATGCAAAGTAACATGACGCTCAGCAGCCTAACAACCTTCTTGAAACAGTATCCTAAAGAGTCTATTTTACCTTCCTGTTAAGAGAGTAGTATGAAATAACCGCTCATCTCCAAACGCACATACAAACACATGCAGTTAGAAGGCTGTCTGAGACACTGCAATAAGGGAATTCTGGGAGCTATAATGAGGTATGTTGCAATTGTCATCACTTACTTACCCATGAAAAAATTTTCAGGGCTATCAAGGGCATTCTCAAGACAGCACTTCTGTCACATCCTAGGATGTATTTCTTCTGCTTTCTCCCTGGGTCACAACCAATTCAAACTGCAATTTTCTTAATGGCTGAGAGTTTAACTCCCTACAGAGTCCATCGTCTTAAAGAACCACAGTGCCTTACATAAGCAACCTTATTTTTTTTAAATCTATTGACTTTCTTTTTTTTTTTTTTGGAAACCTGAAGAACATGCCCCACAAAAGGCCACGACATTACAGCAGGCAAGGCAAGCAAGGCTACCTTACTGATGGGAAGTGCAAAGGACAGCAACAAGACTGTAGCTAACCCTCTTTTGGAGGGCTAAAAAGAGCAACTGGGAAAGGCAAGCCACAACTGTGGGCCCATTCATACTGACTCAATCCTTGCTCAATTTCATTTGAGCAAGTGATTTAGTAAGGCAAATTAAGCTGGCTTAAGCAAGGATTAATCAAGTTTAAGGTCCTAAATTGTCAAATCACTTCAATTCAGCAAAGCTAGCAGGCACACGTCCTACCAAGTAAATAATTACATCTTTTTGACAATAGGCCTACACTTGCTGCCCTCTTAACTGGATTTCTGCAATAGGAGACTACCGCGATTTAACCAGGCCAAATTCAAACTCTATTTGATAAACTGGTGTGTATTTCCAAACCAAAAGGAGCCAGATGGTCTTATTTGCTCCTAAAAAAAGAAAGCGCAAAGTGTGAGTAGCAGTATCCAAAAAGCAGTATAGCTACAGATCCTGGACGGTGCCAACAGCTATCGCAGCAGAGCCTGCCAGAGAAGGAAGGTCTGGTTTGCTACACACACAGATTTCAAAGGCACATATTAAAAATGAGCTAACATATAGAGCCGGGATTTCCACAAGGACCCAGAGGAGCTAGGCATGGCACTTGGCACCAAACTCAGAATCACAGAATGGCCAAGGTTGGAAGGGACCTCTAGAGATTATCTAGACTAAACAGTCCCAGCTCTCTCAGCCTTGCTTCAGAGGAGACATGCTCCCTTCCGCTCATCCTCTTGGTAGCCCTCCGCTGGACTCTCTCCCACGGTGCAACGTCTCTCTCGTACTGGGGAGCCCAGAACTGGGCCCAGCACTCCAGGTGAGGCCTCAGCAGGGCTGAGGAGAGGGGCAGGATCACCTCCCTCCACCTGCTGGCAACACTCTTCCTCATGCAGCCCAGGATCCCATTGGCCTTCTTGGCCACAAGGGCACACTGCTGGCTCATGGTTAACTTGTCGTCCACCAGCACTCCCAGGTCCTTCTCTGCAGAGCTGCTTTCCACCAGGTCAACCCCCAGCCTGTACTGGTGCCTGGGGTTATTCCTCCCTAGGTGCAGGACCCTGCACTTGCCTTGGCTGAACATGAGGTTCCTCTCCGCCCAGCTCTCCAGCCTGTCCAGGTCCCTCTGAAGGGCAGCACAGCCTTCTGGTGTATCAACATCTAAAGCCTATCTGAAAATCTCACGTGGATTTTTAGTAACACATCACTGAATAATTACTAATTAGTATTCCTAAGATGTTGGGGTCCAGGAGCCCAGCAGGGACCAGGATCCAGAGCAGAAGTTTGGTCTTTGCACCAGACAACTGACATCAGCATAAGTTTGTCCAGAGGCTGCCTCCCAACAGTCATTAATGCATATACAAGCTATCCCCCTCCTACCAGCTTCTTCTGATTCTTGGACTGATAGTGATGTTATGAGCCTTTGCTCATGAAATCACAGCTTCTCATCATGGCAATTAGTTTGACATTATGAGCGAAGAGTACCAGCACCACATCCTCACTGATGCATCACGTCAAGAAGCAGCTGACAGAAAAAGAATGTGTCTTATAGCATACATTTACCAAACTCTTCAGAAACATTTTGTGTTGGTAGCAAAGAATAGTAGAGTTTAGTTTATTGGAAAGACTTCTGACTGAAGAGTTTTAATTACAAAAATATATCTCCCTCATACGTCACTATCTTCCAGAAGTGTTGTATCTGAAATTTAAAACATCTAAAAGTCTGGTTTAGAGAAACTACTGACAACAGCTTACCCGCTGACCATTTCTATACCCCAGAAGAAACATACTATTGTTAAAGAAAAAAAAAACCCAAATCATTCTGTTTTAAGTGTTGGTACACAAAAGCATCAGCATTCTAATTCACCAGGAAATGTTACCTGCTACTCTCTGTATAATCAGAAAAATCTAGGCTGCAATATGACAGGGCACGATACTCAAGAGTCACTCTCTCAGGCTCCATGGGCCAGACTGTTCTCTGAGTTCACAATATAGCTGCCTAAGTATGCTCTCCTTGCCAGTCAGCGTGATTTGAAACACTTACTTTAATAGTGCACTGGCAGTAATTACTAAAAAGGAACATAAAATTCCTTTTAGGTTTCTACCATCCTTTCTAACTCTTCCAGTTTTTGTCTCTCTTTGTTTCCGAGGTCATGGTGAGCTCCTTGGAGACAATCTTTAATGGAGTCATTATAAAGTGAGAGAGAGATGCCTGGAAAATACTTGAGAAGAGTAAGGCTGAAGTGGAGGCAGGGAGGGATGGAAGGGACCTCTTCATTGTAGTTAAATGAGCCCAGGACTTCATTTCAAGAACTTTGCTATGCCACACCCTTTAACTCTTCCCAGAAAGAGCCCTAAGATGGAAAATTAATCACCTCTTACCTACCGCTTGATTAAATGAGATGATAAACTCTTTGAGCTTTTAAGTACTAAAACAAAACCAACCCGCCTACCCAACCCAAAGGTCGGTTACAGGTAAGTAGGCCGATAGTCTCACAACATTACTGCGGTTTGACTCCTTCCCTATACCCCAGCACATTCATTTTTGAGTTGGTGACAGAGGACAACATAATGAGTTGCTATAGCTCTTTCAACCCCAAGCTCACCAAGCTTACACATCAAACCCAAGGCTAGACCCAGCACTGCCATGCTGTTACCCTTCGATTTCTCTGTGGGACACAGAACAGAAGCCAGATCTTTAGCACATGTGCTATTCCTCCAGCTGATCTGCACAGCACACAGGAACTGGGTGGTTTTGGTCACCTTTGAAAGATCTTCTAGCAGTACCCCTTAGACTTTTAAGGTCAAGCCTTGTTGCAGAGGAAGCTGAGGAGAGCAGCCTCTCCGGTCTATGCTCAGCCCTTCGAATAGCTCCTCAGCAAAACATCTGGCCATGTTGCCACTGAAATCCATGCCAGCTGTGCCGGCTGAAGGCTGATAGCCAGGACAAGGAGAAGGAAATTCCTCATGAGAAGCCACAAAGCCTTGGAGCGGATGGGGCCTGAGCTGAGGCTGCCTGCCTGCTCGCACTGCCAGCAATACTCTTTGATTTGCCCTTTGCCAAGGAAGCAGGCAAGCCTTGGAGAAATGAGTCATCCCTCCACAAGTGAGGGACAGTAGTTTGAGGAGGCAGAAGAGAGGCAAACCAGCAAGCAGGGATCAGTTCCAAAACAGCCAGCAGCGAGCCCACCTCAGCCAAACAACGAGGCAGCGCCATGACAGTCTACGGAGAGCAGGTTCGCTACAGAGGGCAGCCCTGGGTTAAGAAACACGAGCAGGGCTCAGGCAATAGAAAGGGAAGTGGTGGTGAAAGGCTGGCTCTGTAGCATAAAGCAATATTTTCAAATGCAACAAAGAGCTCCATTTTGTTGCCTGCTGAAGCTTTCCTGAAAACCTTTCTCCTGCTGTGCTGGGGAGCACAAGGTCACTGCAGTACCTCCAGCTTTCCAGAAGAGCCATGGAGGGCTGGGAAAAGCTGAGATGGCTGTAGAGTTTCAAGCAAAGGAAAACAAAACATGAATGTAACTGCCTTTTACCAACCTGAGATACTTACTTTAGTAAAAAAAAAAAAAAAAAAAAAAAAAAAAATTGCCTCATTGCTCTCCGGAGGAGTTTGATCTGCACATTTCCCAGGGGATACCACAGCCAGATCAGTAAGAGGAGTTAAAAAAAAAAAAAAAGTTTGACACAGAATAGGCTTATATGGGGTAGCCAGGAAGGAAAGCCCCGTGTAGCCCAGCTGCCCTGCAGGAGACCCTCAGAGGCTCTGGCTGATGCAGCTGAACATCAAAGCTGCTGCAGCATGTGAGGGTGCACTCAGACTCTTTTAGAGACTAAAAAGCTTGCTTCATGACAGTGAGGAGCAATGTTTGGCTTTCAGTTTTGGCATTAGTCCCACACAAAGGGCAACAATCACCTCAAGCGTTAACAAGTTCGGACTCAAGTGGAAAGTAGCTACCACACTATAAAAGCTCCAGGCAAATGAATCTCAGAACAGCCTCTCTCACAGAGTATATGGTGGCCTGCTAGTATTGAGACAAAGACACTCTGGATTTCCATTTACCTGGCCTCCTTATGTCTATTTCTAAAACATACAGTTCACATTCATATTTGCACTAAATTTCACCTCCAAAACAAACCGCAAAAGTCCAAACAATGAGTCATTTTAGAGAGAGTGAATAAAGGCTCTTACAGTCACAAACGCAAAGTTCACAGTAAGTCAGGTTGCAAAGAACTGGGGAGGAAACCTCTCACTAAGGAAGGTCTCACGACATATCTGTGACCGAATCACAAGTAAAGAGCACCAGAATGAGAATAATCATTAGAATCTCATAAAAGTCCCCCCTTTGCTAAGCATCTGATCCTCTCTACAATACTATGTGCACCTTTGCCATCTTTAAAATATTGATGCGCACAAAATACTTTTTTATTACTCTATAGCTGGAACCTCAAGAGATTCCAGTGCAAATTAAGAACCTGAACATCACTGGCGTAAACCTGAGGACACACAGGAAGCATGTGCAGCTGTATTTACTGAATTAAACACCATTGTTCCATTCTTTTTCAACAAGAATTATAATTAATCCCATCTCCAACATTTTTCTTTGTCCCAAAAGCCAGAAGAGTTGGCAATGGATCTCAACATCTCCTGGAAATTTCAGTTATCTAGACATACTGTCAGAACATGAGGTAAGTCAGATCTCCAGGGGCTTAGTACCAAGCAGTCAGGAAAGACCCCAAAATGGGGCTCAGTCATTTCACTAGACAGCAGCTTTCCATTTTCACAAGGTAGTAGATTATACCAAAGGCATATTTGTTTCTCATGAAACATGGAGGATTCAAAACACTAAAACTTGTCCTTCACAGTTCTTAGTCTAAGATTCTGCCAATGGATACTGGTAGTATTTTGAGTGCATAATCACTTTAAGCTGTGCAAAATAATAGGGATCAGTAAGTGTCATTTACAGCCAAAAAAAAAAAAAAAAAAAGGAATGCCAGACTCTTACTGCCAAGGTACTGCTGGAAGACGCAATATCTTAAAAAAAAAAGATATTTGCAGTTTAAAATGATGTGAAATTCATTTAACAGAAGCATAGTTATGCCAGAGGCTGAAAAACAATAAAAATCTAGAGAAAATAATACCATGCTTTAATTTTAGCAATTGGAGGTAGCACGTCCAGTGGTGCTCAAAAAACCCAGTATGGTTAGTACTTGCTAGGGAGCACCCACATGCATCAAATCATAAACTTTTCTTGAAGTTTTATTTATATATAAAAAAATACACATATACATACATATATATATACATACATACATACACACACACACATATATATATGTATAAAATAGCATTATAATAATGCCAGTCTGCATTGAAGGTAACTCTTGATCTTACCTTTAGTGCCTCTTTTGTCAAATCACTTTGGGTTCTCTGTGTGCTTCAATAACCTCTGCAAATACTGCAGTAAAAAATACCGTTCAAACAATTTCAGGACCAGAAATCAACATATCTGTGGAAATTATAATGACAAACCTGACCTCTGACATAGCACTGATTAGCAGTTCCAAATTAGTTTTCTTACAGAGGTAAGTCCATTTTACAGAGGGAGTGGGATGAAAGACAAAACCCTACTGATATTCTAAAGGTTCATTTCTAGCCCTTTTGAAATGCACGGTAAAGCCTGTATTGACTGAAGTAGAGAGAGGAGCAGGTCCCAACTGAAGAACATTCAAATTCAGGAGGGGGACAACAAATCAGACTCAGAACAAAATCACAAGTTTGTCCCTTTCAGTGAAAGAAGAGCTAGTCATTAGACTGCTCAGTACAGCTTTGAAAGAGACAGAGAGGGGTGCAAAGAAAGGATGTCATTTAGCTTGAACACAAGATTTTCTGGAGCAGCAAGAGATTTCAGCAGCTACAATGGCACTCCCTCCCCAGACATGATTTTTTTTAATTCACATGTTAGTCAGCTGTAGCTTTACCGAACTAGTGTCAGTCTGTGCTACTTAAGGAGCTTGCAAGATTGAAGACTTCCAATGGGGGCTCACCTTTCTAATGGTGCCAGAAAATTTCCAAAGATCTTTCAGTGCCTGAAGATTAAGATACAAGGTTTTTAGGCATTTCAGTACAGCTTCCAGTATCCATGAGGCAAAAAATGGTTAACTGCAGAAAATGATTAACTTTTACCCTAAGGCAGCCAAGGTAGATGAGCGGCTCGGTTTTTGACTTTTCAGTTGATCACTGCTTTCTTACACGTGGTTAACTGGAGGACTTACCACCTATACCTATACTAGGTTCTCTTAAACAAGATTGCCTCCCACCCTCCTCAACAGGGTACAGTCCTTACTGTCAAGCATGACAAGGAAGAGATTTCTGCTGCCAAATTCCCTTCCCTTCCCTTGAGCACGATCCCAGCATTAGGAGTTGTGTGCACGAGTGGAAGTTTGATTGTGGTTGTTGGAAAGGATTTATCTCTGTCCAGGCAGCTGACCTCCTCGGCACAGAAATTAAGCGGAACTCTTGCACAAGATGAAGCATAAGGAAGAAGATTACCATGCACTGTGCAAGGGTTGATTTGTGCTAGAGCTCTCCCCATATGGGTTTATATACCATCATGCTCACTTTATGCAACGCTGTCAAGCATCTAGACTAATCCATTATCCAAGGATGAAGTGAGGAGAGCACAGGGCTGATCTCATTGTTCTTCTATAGCAAAATGAAACCAATTGTAGGAGACAAGTGACTTCCTAGCGTACAGGGGTGGAGAGAGAGACAGCTCACAGGCAAACAACAGTTAAAAAAAAAAAATCCAAACCCAACAAAAAGAACAAAACTTGTGCCTTCCTTTTGAGAAACGTCAGGCATTGAACTGCATAACCAGAGTATGTTTTTTAAAAAAATAAATCTAGATTACAACAAAAGGTATGATAAAAACATATGGAAAGGTGTGAAATTCTGATGAGCAAAACACACACACAGAAACCCGTCGTTATTCATTAAAGCCCTGACTCATACAACTTACTCACTTCTGAGGCCGGAGTCTCGACGTTACACTGACACAGGGCTACAGTCTGTAGGTGGCAGTGTTCTGCTAAGACGTAAAACAGTAGTTTTCTGAACAGGTTTCTGAAACCTTCAACAGCATCAAGGAGAGCTTACTTGCAAACAGCAAGCATCCCCGCATCCTCACTTAGCCGCAGCTTATCCAAAAATCCCTCTTCTCTAATCAGAGCAAGGGGGTTTTTAGGGTTTTGTAAAGATGAGTTAACACAACATCCCAAGTCAATGCATTGCATTGAGATGTAACCGAAAACCTTTCATGCTAGCATCACCTAAAATGTGACATTGCTTAGCATAAAGGAGAAGGTCTGTTTCCTAAAAAGTATTCAATAAGTGTCTGAATTAAGGTAATGGCCCCAGAAATCCAAGGCAAGTTTTCCTTGCATTTCTGTGTGACGGTTTTTATGAGAGATTTCTGAACTTACCAAGAATTAAAAGCTTAAATACCAAAACAGGACATACATTCATAGTATAGCCTAGAATCACAGTCCTCGGATTCATCCCAGTTTTAAACCGGCATGACTCCAGTAAAGCCAACAAAGTTACACTGGTGGAATAGTATCAGATATAGCATGGCAGAGCAATTCACAGAAATTTAGGGTTATGAACCTCTCGCCCTCTCTGCAATTAAAATCCCTATGAAATTAGGTCACTGAGGAATGTTGTGCAAAATGAACATTATCTGAAGCGTAAGGGGAAGTTAGATTTAGCCCAGCCCATGGGCTAGACAATAACCCGGCATAAAAACACAACTGAATCGCTGACGACGAGGAGGTAGGGTGACGAGCAGGCAAGCTGGCCCTTCCCACCATACCGAGATACAGAAACAGCCAATTAGCCACCTTCAGCATGCCAAGCAGGGTTTCAGTCACTGTGCCATGCCTGGCCGGCAGCAAAGGGGAAGAAAGCTGCCAGGGTGATTTCTCTGGGCTTTCTCACCATTTTGCAGGAGCAGCGGCACTGAAGGTTGGGCACAGACAACTCTACACCTGCCTGTCCCCTGGCTGGTCTCATCACCAGTTTGCAATTTGGAAAACGGACCCAAGCACTTGCCTTTCCCTTGGAACCTAACAGAAGTAGCGGTTCTTATCTGAGGAAGAGTATCCTATCTGCTGTCCATCTTGCATTTAAAAACAACAATACCATTTTTCTTAATGGCAAAAGGGTAAAGGGAGGTCATGCTCACAGTTATAGAGCCTAAAAGCCAGATATTAATTTCGAGAGACTGTAATAGCTTCGTGATCTGTGCAAGAAAATCACTGTCATTCCAGATGATGTCTTACATGCACTGGCTTCTCTGTAAAATGAATTTACCTTTTCATTATTATTTACTGACTGCGCTTGTATTTCATTTGTATGGATTTCATCCAGCAAGTAGGGGGGGAAAAAACAGCCTCAGAAAATCTAATAGAAAGATGGAGACAGTGAACAATCGTTGGAGTCTGTATCTTGACTCTCGAGGTCAAATTTCTGCCTTTTTTATTATGTTCATTTCAGGGAAACAAAACAAAAAAAAAAAACCTTTCTGGGTGGCAACATACCAGATCTGATAAAAGCACGGACACATCCATCAGGAGCAGCAGTGCCAAAAACATACAGCTGTGACAAAACCAAGAGGTTACCCTCACTGTTGGGCTTAAGCAACTAGTTTGTCATCCAATCAATATTCAAAATACCACTGATTTGAACAGCCTCCTACTGTGGATGCTCAGGCACAGCTGAGTCATGACCTGTGTTTTGCAGCGTGTACTGCCCTATATCCACGCTCAGGATGACTGTGCTCAAACCTCGATTCCTCCAACCCCACAGTGATTCAGCCCGTAGTTCTCAGTCACCATCCTGGGATCAGGGCAAAGACTGGAGCCCTTCAAAGCTACTGCTGCTAATGAGTCTTCACACAGACCTATCTATATAGCCACAGGACCAGGGTCATTAAGGCTGGCCTGAGAGAAGCTCAAGAATATCATTAGTTTCCATTTTACCCTCATTTAGCAAAGCTATCTCAGTGAAGTGCTATCTGGAAGAAAGACTGCTTAGCTTGCGGTAGAAAATAGTGCTGAAGACAGAAACAATGGGACTTTGTAGAAACGCGTGAACATGCTCAGGAGCTGCTTTCTGAGTATAAAAAACAGCCCAGGAAAGACTAGCAAGGCATCAGCCTATAATCTCCTGTATCACCAAGGTAAACAAAGTCTGTAGAATTCACTTGCCTTCATTAAAAATAAAAATATACCCAAACAAACAATCAGGACAACATATCCCCATGCGTAAGACCCGAATGGGTATAACACTCACTGATGACATGGCAAACGCTAGCTTTATGCCTTCAGCGTTCACAGATGCCACGCGCATCCACTTCCCTTCTCAGAAGGGCACTGCCAGCAAGGGTATAAGTTACACTGAGCGAATGCATTTCTCCCCCTTCTCCCCTCACTGAAACACAAGTTGTGCGAAAAGGCAGGCAGGAATCAGGGCACAAGAAAGGGGCAGGCGGCGGGGAAAGGAGTAGACACTTAGCTGTCTATTAAGGCACTGAGCCACCAAATCTGGGCTCTTGTCCAAGAACTTATTTGGGTTTTGAGTGGATTTCTACAGGAAATTAAACTTGCACCATCACGGCAATTATGTGCCAGGAGGCATGTCCCTAATAATTTTTTTGAAAGCAATAGACAAGTACAAAGTTTTTAAAAGGAAGTAAAATTCTTTAGGGTGAATACAGGTCTACTAATCTTATGAACCCAGCTGGCCAGACTGAGGACAGATTATATTCATGTCTCCACAGAAAGTAATGGATACATTGGACACAAGAGAATCCACAGCCAGGACACCTTGTACCACAGCCCTGTACCGTTACTTCAATTACAGCTTGCAGTCTAAGCGGTGGCACAAATTCATACAAAATCATTCGTTAGTTCTTGTACTGATTGAATTGTTGTTTATCTAACGGGTATTTAAGGTCAAACACATACAGAAAATTAGGAACCAGCAATCTCCTGCTAGGAAGTTAGTACTAGTACCTGCAGCAAAGTTTCGTAGCTTAACTCTGCTTCCATCTTATTTATGGGGCTACAGTATTATTTGGCTTTTTCCTTAAATACCTCAGGATTGCTTAAAATCCCTTCCATTCCTCAAGGGAGACTTTGCAGACTGCAGAATTCCAGGCCTGTCCAGTTCCTGAGAAATACCAGGCAAAACAAACAACAGGGGAATACATCACATCATTTGCCAGCTTGGTGGTTAAAACTTTCTGCAAGTTATACCAACCACATATTCAAGATACCCCAGTCTCAGAAACCCCTACGGACCTGTTGAACAGTGAGGCTGAGGGGGACATTCTTAAGTGCTTTAGATCTCAAGATAAAGTAATTTGAATTCTGGCCCTACAGCTTCCAGAGCAATACTTGTTATTCAAGCATAAGTTTTCTGCAATGACGGTCTGCATGGTCTTAATGCTTCTCTGTATTTTGTATAGCTGAGGAAAAGCCAATCAGAGGTGGAACTACGTTAAGTAGGATACAAACAACAGAACCTTTGGCAATAGCTACTGTGCTTAAGGTAGAAGTAACACATAGGTTTGAGTGATGTAAAAAGAACTAGCGACACCTGAACTGGTTTGTACCATCATCTACCAAATCATCTGCCTGTGCTTTTGCTCAAAGCCAATGAGGAAAAACCCTTTTTTTGGTGGAGTGTGAAAGGGGCCTCTGTCCTCTGAGAGTTCAGGAGACGTATTGCACTCTAGGACTACAACAGAGGGGAAAATAAAAGAACTCGGACAAAGAAACATTAACATTTGTGAGACTGTGAGATACAAAGGCTGCTGTACAGCAAAGCCCAAGGAAAGAAAGAAAATATTCTCCATGTCACACTCCTTTACATGCCTATTTTTAAAAAAGACGACTAAGTACTACCTAAAACACAGGTATTCCTTGGCCCTAGTCTCTTGTATGAATAAGATGCATTTGATCTCATTCTTTGCTATTCCACAAGCAACTCTGCAAGGAAAAAAGGAATGCAGCAAACTATGCAGGAAAAAAGGTAATAGGCATGGGCATGTCTTGGCCTCTCTCTGACTCAGCCCAAGTCATAACTCAGGTAGGCCCTGAAGACTGAGATACACAACTCACGTTTGATCTTACCAGTTTCTGTTTTCTGAGATCAAATGCCTTCCCCTAAATCTTAAAAGAAAGAATATCGGTCCTTAAATACGAATCTTACATGCACTGCACTATGAACTAAGGTTTTAAGTTCAACTGCTCCATGGGTTTCTCAAGCTGTCTCTATTGATCCAAGCCAATTCAGCAGCAATATTTCCCAGACCTGTCAGGGGGTAAAAAAAGAAGAAACTGAACAAAAATCTTTCCAAAGGCAGGGGAAAGAGGTGAGAGTAGCTTAACTGATATTGAGCCGAGTGACCGCAACAATTCATTGTCCCACTGCCATCTCCAACTGCGTATGTATAGCTGCCCTGTAAAAAGCTTCCCCAAAGTCAATAGGCTCATCTCTAAACCACCCAAAGAATCTCGATCTCACCTCTCTAATGAATTAGCAATATGGTCCAGGAGCATCTTTTCATAGTCACTACTGCTCGCACAGCCTCCCTGTACAAAACACTTAAGGACAAATAGAAGCAGCCAAGGGATATTACACCAAAGATGCATCAACTCCTGCCAGGGATGGAGTCAAAGACTAAGTGAGAAGACATTTTGTTTAAAAAAAAAGCGTATGAGCAACTGCAGCCTCATAAAACCCTATCAGCTTGTTCATTCACCTACATCTTCTGCAACTATGCAGCAATTAAGAGCTGACTGAGTGATGCCCCATCTCATGACTGTAAAGATGCACTCTTGGTATCTCCATTCAAAAAAAAGAGAAAGAAAGAAAAATTTTGTTTAACAATTGGTTCAGTAGAGGATATTTGCAAATCTGTAGAAGTTACAGGCTTAAAAAAAGTTACACAACCCTACTGGGCTTCCTAGATGACATTTCAATATAATAGCTGTATTACCTTATTATTACCCTTTCACTTAAAAAGGCTTTTTCCTTAGAAGCCAATTTTGCCCTAGGCAAGAGTCAAACCACAGTCTTGGTGCATTTCCCAAAGCTCACAGCCCTACTACTGTAAACACTTACACATACGGGATGTGCCAGTGAACACAGCAAGATTTCATAATCCAATGCAATTCAGTTGCTGATGAGATTAGCTCCAAACACAGGAAGGAAGCAGTAGCACAGTGAGCCATAAGCTGACTGTGAAGATTCACTTAGGAATTGCGTATTTAAACCTTCACCTATTTTAACTTTGTGTTTCATTTATAGAGTAACATATATGCAACAATATAGAGATTAGAATGTATTTTGTATCTGTCTATACACACACACACACACACACACACACACACAGAAGAGTTTCTTAACACAAAGCTTCCTACAGAAAAGGTAAGCCAAGAAAGCTCCACCTCAGAGCACGTATCCAGAAATTATGACCAAATTCATGAGCCCAAAGGTCGCATGACCAGTTCATCTTAGTAGGAATAATAAAACTCAAGTCAAAATTGAATTAGGTTCAAATTAAACAAAAAGTTTTGCCTCATTTCACTTCTGTCATCCCTAATCCTCTCAATTTAAACATTTTCGCTCTTAAAAAGGCCCATCGTGCTAAACCAAAAAGCATTTTCTAAGAGTTAGCTCCCAATGCTTTCTTCAATGGGCTTCAAGACTAGACATCCAAGACCTAAGTACCATGTGCAGTGTACCTGTATTAGACTTGATAAATGGGAGTATCTATGCTTATGAAAGTGCAAGTCCCGAGGGACAAGGGAAAACGGATCAGGAACCCTCCGTATTCATGAGACTAAACTGTAACAGATTTTGAGATACGATTCTCAGCTCTGGAACAGTAAGTTTTTCTGCTCAGCATTAAACTGAAAATCTCTCTGCTCTGGGAAAACAAGACTTACAAACGAACTCACTGTTTGTAACAAATTCAGAGGTTCATTGTTGTTTTCCAGTTAACTATAGTTTAATCGGTCAAATCTCCCTGAGGTGACTTCATGTTCTAATTTCAAGTCTGCGTGATTTGGAAGTTATTTCCACTCTCTAGACAGAAGAAACACCTTCCTTTGTCAGAGGGGAAAACAAGGAAAAAGTCATGTTAGAAATCAGGTAAGAGTCCAACTACAGATGGTACTTCATGCCATAGTGAGTTAAGTGTCCATTACCCTAACTCTAAGTTTTCAGAAAGTACAACTGTTTTATTTAAACAAACATAGAACAGAATATAAACGCCACACAAGACCCATTAGAAATATAGAATTTATTTCTCTTCACATTAAGATAGCAACGCATTGTAGTTTCAAACATGCCACTTCTTGTATCATAGATGACTTGCAGATCCTGTTTAGAGTTGTGATAGCTATTGCTGGCCCAGATCAACAACAAATGCATTTCTGGAGTTGTACTCTTAAGATCTTTAAGCCATTAGCAGGTTGGGGGTTTTTTTGTTTTTTTTCTTTTTTTTGCAGAAAAGTAGTCTTGAAAATCCACTTCCTAGAACACATCTGTCACAGCCTAACTTATTCAGCTGCCTACTGTATCTTACCTTCAAGATAGCTCTCCTGGTCTGAAGAAAGTAGTTTGAACAGTAGCAGTAGACAGGTAGACTGAGGATTCGTTCCCCTCAGGTAACAGTTCTCAATAAAGGCAATTCCATGTTACAAGGCTGCCAAATTCCTCATGGTCGTTGAACTGTGCTTTTGGCAGGGCAGCTCCCTCTCTATCCTTTGGGATCTATCAGTCCTTGCTCCCCTCCCCCATGCACATCCAGATCAAGGTAACCAGAGTCAGCCTTACTTTTGAGACCATCCTAGAACATGTTATATAAGAACTCTACAACAACAAGAAGTCTGTGAGCAACAGGGAGAAAACAAAATTTTGTTAGGTTTTAAAGTTTCCGACTACCATGGACAAAAGGTATCTGTGCAACCAGTGTCCTGACCGCATCTGTTCAGTGCACTTCCCTTCATCCTTACAAATTCAGAAAAAGTAGCGTGGTGCTTTTTTCCTTATGTCCCTTGATTCTCCATATGCTCCATTCCTTGATATCACAGGAGCTACAATACAGCAGTGCACCATCGTGCATACAGTGAAGATGAGGAGGGACAGCAGAAGGAGAAAAAAGGGAGAAGGAGAGAGAGGGAGATACAGAGACACTGCCTTCGGCAGGCTCTGCACCAGCCATACAGAGAATACGTGCACGCATTACAAGAGGGATTTTGTTGCTCTGTTTTTTGTTCGGTTTTTTTTCTTGTAATTAAAAACGATTATTCCTGCTAAGGCTGGTTGTGCAAAATTTGTTTGAAAGAATCACCATTCAGTCTGACTCCGTTCCTGTAGACAGATTTCCTATTGATCCATTTCTTACTAGCATCTTGCTGTAGTTTTTCTGCTGTTCTTCCTTGAAAGCATCTTTGACTTTAGCTCGTTTCAGGCCTCCATCCCTGGAAGAGAGCAGAAGAGAAGTACTCCATCAAGTTCGTTACAACTATTGTTATCAAAATAGGTATTATATCGAATATCTTAGTCAACTCTAGAGTCTTGTCCTACAACATGTTTCAAGAGGCTTTTCTTCAGAACTTTTAAATATAAGTTTAAGTGCGTTCATTACAACAGCACTTACACAGAGCCTTTATGAATATGCAGGCCAAGTTTAGAGCTTAGCCCATTAAAGGGGAATAATCTGATGCTGATACCAGGCTGCACCTACATCTGGAGAAAAATCCTTGCCTACATGGAACAGTACTTCCCTAAACTGTACGGACAGCCAATCTTGTGAAAACCATAGTTGTCTCTTGCATTACCTCCTCTCCAGGGCCAGCTGGGCCTTGCAGCTCTAACAGCTTGCCCGTTCTGTTTACCAGTATCCTGCTCTCATGTTTGGTTTTTTTATACTCCAATAAAATTAAGGGATTACATCTCCTCCTAAAAAATCAAACTTCTTACTGAAGTAGCACGCACTATGAGGAGGTCAGTACAGCAGGGACTTTCAAGACCCAATTTTACTGTTCATTGTTCATCAGTGTGGCCAAGTATCTCCGCTCAACTTCAATCTCAACAAGGGGGGACTCTCTTCAAATGCACAAAACCTTCAGACAGAAGTCACTGTAAGGGAGCTACATGCTCCAAAGACATTAAGCTTCCTTTTTCTCACACGCAAACATCTGTATGTGCAAGTAAAGTCACTCTCTTGTTTTGTCCTGACTGGAATAAAGTGAGGTTGAATGGTATCTTCCACAAAGCTGGGAAGGGAAGCATCTCTCAACCACGAGCTGTAACAAATACGTGCAAGTAGTCCATAGACTCTAAGAATGATGGCATTACTCACCAGGGAAGTTCAGTCAGGCCTCCTTGGCGAGCAATGGCAGACCTCACTCTGTTGGCAAACTGAACAGCATCTTCTCCTTCCTTGAAAGGTTTTAAGTTCAACATAATGAGATCAGAAAGAATTGACTTTAAACAGACTTCCACCACACTTTTTTGTCTGCTTCCTCATCAGATTAGCCTGGTGACAAATGATCCCTCCTCCCTTCTCATAGCAACATCATCTGAGCTTCCTATGTGATATTCATTTAGCTCTCATTTTTCCCCAAGCGTTGAAATTAGGGGAAAGTTTTGCTCCAACAGGGTGGGTTCATGGAGCGCCTAACAACAGCTCTCCAAACTATGAATATACCCTTAACTCCAGCTGGCATTAGCAGCAGTGCTACTGTAAATAGCAGTATGTTCAGTGCTCTCCTTTGAATATTTAGTGCAGTGCTGACAGTACCAGGCTGCACTCCATACCTTTTTCCAGCACAGACCCTGACAATACTTTAGGAAAATACATCAGGAAAAGCAAAGTTCAGTCATAGGGCAAAATCAACACTGACAGAAGTCCAGTATAAAATCCTTTTGATTTTTTTTTTTTTTGGGGGGGGGGGGGGGAGAGGAAGGGAAGGAAGCAATGCTTGCACAGACAGTGTAGATCTTAAATAGCAATCAGACAGTCAACCATATGCCAAATTACCTTTCTAACCATTGGTGGCATGTACCACACATTGCACACAATGGCCCAGCTGGTCATTATTCGCAGCAGATAGCTCACAATATTATATTTACTGCTGTTCCAGAATGCATCTCCAAACTGAGGATCATACTGTAAAGGATCACAAAAAGCAAATGGTAAAACCCTTTCTTCACAGAACACCACAGCCTGCTTTGAATCTTGGGGAGGGGGGTGGATGCTTTCAGTCACATGCCAGAGAAAGAATATTCACAACTAATGCGTTCACTTAGCACGAGGCTTTAGAAAATTAACACATGCTCATTCCTGTATCTTGTGCTACACGGCAGCACCACCAGCAGCAGTCACCCATCCGCTCAAAGAGCCAGAAGAGCTACTTCTACTATGAGCTACATGCTTCTCTTCCTTTCAGCACTGGGAAGGACTAGCTGGATCTCCCTCTCCAGCCTTCCTTTCTTCTAGCTTTCTGGAGGAGGACATCAACCCTACCAAGTCTGAACAGCTGAGCTCTGCTGCCTGAAGAATTTCTCTCTCCCCCCTGTCTCTCATTTCAGTCGCTTACGCTCCAGTAGCCAAGCAAGGCAGGTGACCAATTGCCAGAGCCAGCGTGCTTGTATTCGCAGCTGGGCTGTGATAGCTTCCCACCTCCCTGACAGAAACAGACCCCAAATCATTCTGAAGTTAAGCAGACACTTATTTCCCCTTACCTTGATCGCAACAGGATAGATTGTCCCTCCTATTTCAAAGCTCCCCTTCTTGAACATCATCACAGATGTATTATTTATGCAGGTGCCTGCCCAGAAGAGAAGAAGTCACTACTTCATATAGCCTGCCACATTTCAGTAGCAGGACTACACCAACATACAGGTCTCACGCTCACTGAGGAGCAAATGCAGGCCCTTTAAAGATAAAGTTAAGCTTTTCTCCCCTGCTGTCTTTCGTTCTCTGTCTTCTGACAGACTCTCTGAGCGAGGCAAGAATGTGGGGGGGGGGGGGGGGAAGCACAAGGCTGAGGTTAGCTCTGGAGGACAGTGCTAACTGAGTCACTATTAACTGAAACAAATCATCTTCCCACTCTTCTGCCTACAGCTTCTGCCAGGAGATACAACAGCCACAGATTGAATACTGTTGTCATTGTGGAGTCTTATACAAAAGACAAAAAATATATATATGAAAGCCCTAATAAAAAAATCTAAGCCATGGGTCAGCTCCGTTACAGCATGAGAAGGCGTGACAAGAGAATAAGGGAGATGAGATTATACAGAATAGATGGAAAGAGCTGTTGAACTTCTTACCTTCTGGAAAAATTAAGATTGGAAGCTTGCTCTTATCTGCAACGTGTTCCCTGAGTCTGTGGAAGCAGAAGGAAAGTTTAAAAAACAGTTCCTTTCCACTTTGGTTTCCCCAGGCAAGTACATTTAAAAAAATAAAAAATAAAACAAAAAACCAAAAAACTTGCATATATTTATAAGAAACTAAAACTTTATACTGGACACAAATCTGTATCTGCCATTCAGTTCCTAACAGATTTGAAGCTTTGTGCAAGCAGTCTTGTATACCCTCTGAGAACTGCTCCTACTACTTTCACACTAAGGCAACATCCTCTTTTCTTTCCTACATATTGTTTTATTAGTTATCGGCTATCAGGAGAGCCAATAGATATATGCCATAAAGTCATTCCTATACACTCAGCTCGTAAGAAACAGCCTACCTGAGGAGAAAAAAAAAAAGAAATGGTCTATCCAGGCTCCGCTTACTTAACACTAAATTTCTTCAAGAAAAGATTTCTAATGCCTACAGCTCACACTACCTTGACAGCACTTGGATGACTTGCCAGAGCTATCTTGCCATGTAGAGGCCAACGAGGTGATCAAGAAGATAGCCTGTCATAAAATTAATCAGAGAAGTTCTTCGAAAATGAGGAAGGGTACATCCCTTGTACATCAGCATTCACAGGCAAGCCTTTGGGCAAGTTCAGAGCCAGAACCACATATCTCACGTGGAGAAGTAGGCTTTATCACCAAGTTATTTGGCTAAAGACTTCATTCAAAATATCTGAGGAATTTAGGGTGAGCAAAAGGGAAAAAAACGGAAAGAGACATTGAAGGGGTTTATGAATATATATAAGGAAAGAAAAGAGGAATAGAAGAGGAATGGTTTGGGCAAAATATTCTCCCATTTACAAGAGCATTCTGCCTTAACGAAGGCCTAGGCTGTGTAATTAGGCCTAGCTAGGTGTCAGCAGTTCTCTTGAAGTCAAAAGCACTACTTTGCCCCAGATGACACTTTCAGAGTACCGGTTTCACACGCAGGCATGGCTGGCAACACATGCGCTATTATCTATTCTCAAATGATCTAAGTCAAGTTCTCTCCTACATGCTACACTGTGGTTCTGCAAAATACAGCTTTCTTTTAAGGAGCTCAGTTTTACAATGAGATATATTTTCCCCTCACCTGAGTGAGCAAAGCTTGCTGTTTCATTCAATTTAGAATGAAGTCCAGATAGTTCATGTCACAGAAAGCCTGTTTTATAATCAGGATTCCCTTCTCAACACACAGTCTTTGAATGTGAAGTATCTTAATGTCCTCTTTAAGCATGCCTGAATTAGTCAGAAATTAGTTATTAGGCTGATGGCTACCCAAATCAGTTATTTTGTTATAGTCAACTGCAATCCAATCCTTACCAGAACTTTTGGCCTGAAACACCTGACCCTATGTGAAGTTTTCAAGCGTTCCTCAGTGATCTCGGAGCCTGACGTTTTGACGACAGCCTACTGTACCTCAGCCCACCCAAGCAAGTACATTCAGGCCATTCTGAATGAACCAGTATGCTGCAAACCAGCCCCTACTCTGGCTCCAAGAACCGGCATACAGTCACTGCTACGCTGATGGTTTCCACTCCTACCTGCTTTTACTGGTTGGCAAGATCCTGCACAATTCAACCTACAGTAATGTGGAATTACAAGTGACTGGTGTCCCTATGATTAGGGCTTGTAAGCAGCAGCCATCATTTGCAATAACATAACTAGATGTGGTCCCTAACCAATAGAAGACACTTTTACAAGACAGCCTTAGTCCTCACAGGACAACAAGGTTCCAAGTGCCATTTCTCACAGTAACCTCATGGGCATCTTGGACTTCTGTCTTTCCTAGTTAATGCTTCCAAATCTAGGCCCTTGATTTTTGAATCACCATGCAGGGATTGCATCCTTGGACACGGTGCCTGAGGCACCATGAGATATCACAGTTACATCACTACTACAACTCGCCACTCAAACCTATGCCTCACCTTTTTGTCACTAGATGGCGGTCTTTAACCTCTGAGCGTTCAAACCAGACATGAGGACAGGCCTTTACTGTGGCTCTCTGAATGACTCCCATTAGTCCACCATGAACTTGGCCAACCTGCAAGTGCAATGAGACACGTCAGCACACGAGACTCCTGGAAAGCAGAATTACCCCTCCTGCATCCCTACTTTAAAAAAGGCTACTGGAAACTGCAAATCAGGATTGGGCAAAACTAGTTTTAAAAAAAAAAAAAAGTAAAAGGCATGCACTTGAAAGGGCCTGTTAAGCACATGTAAAAGCGTATCTCAGGTTTTACACCAGATGAAGAACCTGGCATTGACATTGCCAAGCTAACTTTGCCAGAACAAAAACTTCCCTGTAGTCAACCTTCAGCACGATTTATACTCTTCCCACTGATCAGTGCTCAACCTAATGTAGCTACTAACTGTGAAAGTTAAAATACTGAATCTCACAACCAATACCCCATAGCCTTCCCCTTTTGCATCCTCCCTCTTTCCTCTGGTTATCACGGACCTCCACATACCATTGCATAGCATCCATCATTTGTCAAAATGATTGCGTCTATTGGTGATGTGTGGTTGGCCACACAAATGCCTCCTTTCTGAGGTTTGTTTTCCCTGCAATTACAGAATTGGTTGTTAGACTAATAGTGCACAGAGCAGCACCTAACACACACAACGTATCTTTAAAACTACCAGGTAAGTCAGCACCTAGTGCGACATTGACCTGTGGGCCAGGAAAGAACTGCCCCATTTCAACAAGGATAGTCACGCACGCAGAGCTACCCACCCTCACTTAAGCTACCCTAGCATTGGCTCACTCACTTGTTATGGTAATGGATAGTACCAGACAGAGCTCTGACAAGGATCCGGGAACATGTGAGGTGGACAAGTTCACTCAGATAGTTTTTCACACTGAAAGAGAAAACACAGTAATGTGGAGCATCCTGGAAAGCAGCTAGACACAGACAACGGTCTCCAGGCTACTCGACAGAAGTTGGAGCTAAGACAGATTTTTCGAGGACCCAGGAGCACAGCGGGATTTTTCCAGCTCTTCCACTCACTTGCTACAGCAGGCTCAGCCAAAACACATCATCCCCTTAGTCTCATTTACTTAGGCAGCAGGCAAAGCAGCAATTTCCTCACTGGATATTTTTTATCTTAGCACAAAAGTAGCCCAGGATTTGCGCCTCAGAGATGCTCACGTGTAACAGAGGACTGACCTTAGCACAGAGACCCAACTACAGAACAAGGATGCCAATACCTCGTCTGAGTTACAATTTGGGCACAGAGGGCAAGAGAGGGAGGGAGACCTGAACTACTCGGCACTACCTTCAACCCTTTTTTGCTTGACTTCTGGCATTGTCCCCATACAGAGCTATGGCTGCCCTTTTCTACACACCTCTGCATGTTATTGCGCTGCCCCTACCTGAACACTGCTTCATTATCAATCCCATCACTAAGACACACTGCTGAATTAAAATTGCTTCCTCTGATTTTTCTTCCAATCAGCCCTTTTAAAGAGCCTGTCTTCGCAACTCAGCAGGATACCGCTCTCCTTTTCTATCAGACGGAGTAAAAGCAGGAGTCTCATGTATTAATTCTCATTTCTTTGTCTTCCTCATATGACTTGAAACAAGGCCATCCCAGGATACCTCTTTCCTCCTCTCCTTAAGGAATGGACATCACCAGCATCCTATCTGAACGGCTGTTTTGGGCCTCAGTGCTCTAGCTCTGAAGTCCTGAGATAATGAGTTCTTTGGTCTCCAAGATCTTGGACATCTTTTATATTTTAACACCTCTTATGCCTACCTCTCATAAGGACGGGGGCCCAACAGAAATCACCATCCTTAGTGCCAAGCCTAGCAAGAAGCCAGGCTCTGCTTGAGTTTGAAATGCCATCATAAACAAGGACGCTAGCTTGCGGGTGGACTGTCGTATCAATGGTCTATGACTTGCAAAAGTCTGTCCAGTCTTGGCTTCAAGTTCTCTGCACAGATGCCATGTTACTGACTGGGCTAGTCTGTACCTCACATACACAACACACTTACCTGCTGTTTGGCAGCTGCCCTACCATCGTTGTCCCCACAATCATTGAGGTAATCCCAATGGCAGCCAGGGTAAAGCTATGAGAGAGACATGAAAGCTGGATAAATAGTTTTGTTGCTTTTAATATCACCTCCTCCTTTAAAATGGAAACAGACTGCAGAAACTGAATTATTCCTCAGAGTCTTGACATACCTATTTCTCTATAGCTCTATTGTTAATGACCCCCTGTCACATATTGCTCAAAATCATGGCCCAGCAAAGGCAACAGCATCAGATACACCGCTGCTTATAAGGTCAAAGTTTAACTAGAGATTGCCCAAATTACTCTTATGTTGCCAATCCATGTGACTTAGGGGAAATAATCACAGAAAAGATGATCACTTGCCTTAAACTATCGTGCATAGGGAATGGGGAAGGAAAACGTTGAGTAGCTTTTTAGCCAAAGGAGAGTTTAAGCCAGTTAATTGTCTGTATCCACAGGTAGCCTCTGCTAATGTTGTCTTCTGCTTAAAAACTTCAGATGACATTTCCTAAGAAGATAGGCATTGACCTGTTCCCAGATTAACACAATCCCTCAGCACCCGTAAACTCACCGTAGGGGCAGCAAGAAGCAGTATCGCACCACAACCCCAATGACCCATACAACAGTCAGCCGCAGGCTGATGTAGTGGAAGTTGACATTAGTCCTTGTGAGGAGATTCCAGGAGACCAGCTCTTCAGAAGAAAACCTTTGCGTGACTTCATCTTCCACAATGGCCTCAAACCCTTTTCTGCAGAAATAGAATATGTCGGAGAATTCGAAATCCACTCGATGCAGACCCGCAATTTCTTTCTCCATAGTGGTTTCATCTCTTTCTATGATACCTTGGGAAAGAAAGCATAACCGTATGAGGAAACAATTCTATACAATAGTCTTCCTTGAAATTACTCGCTGCTCTGCAATGCTCCAGGAGACAGCTTTATTATCAGAGCTCCACCTATGACAATAAGATCAGAGGAGTAGTTGAACACCGCATACTCTTCAGTAGGCTTGGTCTAGCTCCCCTTCCTCGCATAAACCCCTTCAAGAACAAACACATCCAGTTCTGCTGCCTGCTGGAGGTGAAGCAAGAAAGTCAACCCCTTCCCATCATCTGACACATGATAAACTCAGAAACTTTATCCAAGACCATCTCGTGCTTCCACAGAAGACCAAGTAAGAACCTGGCCCCTCCACAGAGCCCTTCTCCCAGTGCTCCAAGTGTATATTTAAGGACATTCATGCTCCTGTGTGGAGGCTTCCCTATTTCCTAGGCCCTTGTCTCTAGTCAGGCATTGTGGCTTCCCACAGCCATGCTCTGCTGAGACCTGCTCTGCTGCTACCTGTCAAAGTCCCAGATCGTGACTGCTACCTGACGTCTGAGAAGGGATCAGCTTTGGACCAAATGCACCTACCTTCCATTACAGCAGAAGTCTCTTCTATGAGCAGAGACAGGGCCACACCTTTTTTTTTTTTTTGGTAGCATATATAAAAGAAAGGAAAACCCTACAAAAAGACAAGAAGCCAGAGAAAGTTGTGCCTAGAGGTGCCTTAATGTAATAATGTAGTTTGTCACTAATAATTGTGCTTTAGTTGAGCTCTGCCCATACAATGCCTGACAATACAAGAGAAAACTGGAGAGTTCAGAACTGCAAGAACCATTTTTTTTATTTATGGTCTATAAGCTAGTTTGATAAGCAGCGATTTCTCACTGAGCCCCTGAAGGTGACGGCAAACGGAGTAAGCTAAATATAAAGATCAAGTAACTGCTGTTTGGTAGCAAGTCTAGCTCCAGAAGCTGACGACCACAGAAATCTAGACTGGCATTTAACCAGAACAACCACTGAAACACTCAACTAGGATTACAGAGGTCCGAGTTCAGGTCATTGCTCTTCCAGATGTCCTCTGATAGGCTGCATAATCTTCAATGCTTATGGGATTAAAATAAGGGGAGGAGGAAGCACCCAATTGTGTCAAAACACACCGCACCTTCCCACTAATACACATCCCACAGAATTAAAATCTACTTCCTATGAATGTCTTGCCAGCACATGGAAGGAAAGACTCTGGCAATATATATGCTGTACAAATCATAGGCAGCTTTTAGATTACAACTGATCCAGGAAACATTTGTATTTCGCTGTATCATGCATAGAGGCTAATACAAGAAGCTCCAAGATCCAAGCCTCACAAATCACTGAAGTAAACTCTAAAAACACTACTCAAGAGAGATGTCACCTTGCAACACCAACTCACTGTTAACACCTTCACCTCTAAACTTTGCAGTGATGACTTGCAATTTCACTGGCAGATCATCTCAGAGCAGATTTTATCACTAACCTTTTACACATACATTTATTATACACATATCTATGTAAAAATAAACTACATATTTTCTTTATATATAAATTACACACACACACACGCATGCGTATATGTATGTGTGCATATACGTGTGCGTGTATGTATATACATACCAGTATATATGTATGTAGGCACGTATATGGTATAGATACATATATGTGCGTATATGTGTGTGTGTATATATGGTACTGGACACCAGTACCACTCCTCTCTGCATCTCCCAGGAGGAAGTGGCACCAGCCGTGGCCGCAGTGGGGAAACAGGGACTAGCAGCACCTGCAACACTCGATGAGGAGCTGCGCCCACAGATCTGACCCCGAACACTTCTGGGCAACGGCAACCAATTGCTATGGCTTTGCTGGCCAGAGGCTTCCTTGGTACCCGCTCTCTGGCTCAGTTATCAGCTGGGCAGTCAGCTCCCGGCTCCTATTTCTTGGCTGAAACTGCCGCAGGTGCAGCACGTCGGAGCCTAGAGTTCAAGTTCAGCACGCTGCCAACACAGCCAGGATGCCCTTGCTGTAACCTCTCTTCTGAAAGGCCTGTTGCATCACCGTCACACCACGCCCCGGCACACACGCTGCGTTAGGGGTGAGGTACTCCCCACCAAGAGCTCTGTACTGTTATGCACAGAATTAAACACACACCGCTCAAGCGATATACTCAGCTTTCTTCTAATCAGGAGTAACATTTAATAGCCTTTAAGCCCTTGGCCATGAGCAGAGCTGAGTTTGCCAGAGGCAGCTAAAAGGCAGCATTATGCAGGAGCACAGCAAACATCGCTCATAACCAGAAAATGGACATAATCACGCCACTAGTCACAATGTCGTGGCACAAGCCCTGAGCACTTGAGCTTTAAGTCTCAAGCTCTCATACTCTAATTAGCTAATTATACCATGCTCAAACTTCACACTACCCAGTTACAGCAAACTTCACACTACCCAGTTACAGTCACATATTTGCGTAAGCCCTTCCTTCAGTGGATGACACTTACAAAATTTGTAACTGAACAGTGTTTGGGTGTTTTTTCAACTCACAAACTTAAGAGCAGCACTGCCTTTTGACACAACCAACACACATACAGAGCAGACACCCAGTTACTAAGAGACGCACATCCAGCCTCTGAAGTCTTGCCCAACAGAGTCACCCACTGGGCCCAACGTGTGACACGTTGCCTTCTGACACAGGCAACGTGGGAAGGGACAGCACCAGATAATTCCCCACCCAGCAAAAACATCAGCCGACATTTTTCCTGGGACTATTCCTTCTCACACTGCCAACGTAGGGGCACTGGCCGCTCTCTTTGGTGACAGATACAAAAAGCTTTGGTACTGGAGTGAAAGGTGTTGCCTCCTCAGTCACGCTGTTGCTTGGCTCTCATGTTGAAGATCCAGGTATAACTGGATTTTAAGTTCTTGGGAAAAGGTACACTTTGCTCTGCCAGGGAACAGCGAACACAGGAAAACATGTCATTTCACGCACATCTACGATTCTCCCTCCTTTCCTAACCCACCTCCTAGCAAGGACTGGACAGAGTCAGGAAGAAGGGAGAAGGTACTACAAAATCTCCTCAAGACAGCCCTTATCATACACATGTGAATGCCCTTACCTTCACCCTGTTTTATTCAATGCTCTGCAATCTATTACCACTAGGAATTTCTCCGCCCTCAATAAATATTGCATAACACAATTGGGCCTTTCCACGTGGAAAACCTGTCATGTTCTGACACCTCAGGGGCCAACTTAAATATAGCACTGTTACACTTCGGCCTTCCCTGGCCCCCTAGTAGTTTCATCCACATGCAAGAGCCCAGAGCACCTAATTACAAGTCAGTCACTACTGTGCTCTTTTTCAGTACTAGAAATTCGATGTGGAAATAGCTGCAGGCCCTGATGGCCAAGAGTGTTCAGCTGTACTCGCCTCAGATCCACGCTGCTGCTGTGCCCGTGTGTGCCCCAGCACACGCCCAACTACTATTTCCAATGCAGATCCATGATTGGTGCTATCTACCTAACGTCTATTCATACCTAGCATAGCATTCATAACCGTACTATTACACTGAGCATAGAGATCGCCTAATACTGTTTGGCAGTTCTGACTGCATGTGTCATCATTCACATTTGGGCCTGTCCTCTGAGCTAGGACAGGATTTCAGTAGCAAACAGGCTACTGGACTGCAGGGGGAACAGAGAAGCAGCAGCCATGCCTCAAAAGGCACTGTGTGTGCCCAGATCTGGTTGAAGTCAAAGGGAGTTTTGACTCTCTGTAAGAGAGGTAGGATGCCCATCACAAGCTTCCTTTCTTGCCTCTTTCTCCCCCTGACTAGAATCTGGACAACTCAAAAAGCTCCTCAGAGCAGTATACAGAGCACAGCTTGGTACAGGAGACTACAAATCCCCCCTATTCGCATACTTTCTCAGTTAAGGAGGAGTTAGGCTTCAGTCTTCCCCATGAGAAGGGAATCATCAGGTCTCCTTTGCGACAAGCCTCTTCTGGAACACTGCTAACAGCACAGGAGAAGAACCCACAGCAGGGAAATGCTGCAATTTTACCTTCAAACATAATCCAAAAGACTGTTTGAACATAGAAGTCCTGCAAGCGGTCATCTATATGAGATATCCACAGGCATTACTACTAACTATTACTAAAGCCTCAGGAGAAAAATCAAATAGATGGCTGCACACATGTTTGTCCCAGGTATAAACTACAGCACATCCAGTGCACCTCTCAGCTGCACATACAATTGCAATAGGTATCCCATAGCGTTACTTTGGGTTTTTAGAGAAGGATAGTTCATACGGCGATATCCGCTACCCAGGTATTCTTTCCCTCAGTTTTTCTTCCTTTTCTAGAGCAGAAACCCTATGTGCCACGATCATCAGATATACAGGAAAAAGAGCTCCTAGCTGCAGCAGCACAGTCGCATCTCCTGCCCTCTCACTTGGCCACAACATGACGGGACACTATCACCCTTACAGGAAGGAAGAAGAAATCTAGCAGCATCACTGAGAAGCTGTGAGGCATAGCCAGCGGGACACTTGCATTACCTCGGGGTGGTTCCTTCGCCTCTCAGTCTTTTCTACCTCTCCCCACTCCCACTCCCCAAAAAAGAAGACAAAAACAACGAAAAATCAAACCAAACTGTTTCAGGACGCCAGTGACTGGCACAAGACATCCATATATTCACTCTCCCCCTTTCAAGTCACAAATTAAATTAGAAGTCATCCTCCGACCCGTTAAGGGCTGCTGCACAGCACCTCCAGTTATTATTACTGCTGCTAACTGACAGCTGGGTCTACTAGCATCCAAGCCTGTTTCATACTTGGCCTGCATTTCCAGCATTGGTAAGGATACTCCTTTTGAAATGCAATACACACAATCACTTCTGGAGTTCAATCCCCATTACTGTAACATGTTCACACAAGAGCTATTTTTTGTGGCATCAGAGAACAATTTCACTAAGTACTGCCCTGCTTTCAGGTGTGCTGCCTAATGAGGAAATTCACAGCAAAAATGCTGACACTACACTGTCCAAAAAATGAGCATATCAATAGAAATAAAATGCAATCAGGAGTCGGGAGAAGACCAAGTGTTGACTACAATGGTAAGTTCAGCCTTCTTCTTTTAGTTTCCTGTGCAAATTCAGGCTGCTCTTGCTCCATGTACAGCTCCAAAGTCCTCTTGCAGCCAACTCTGACCTAGTACAGCCTTCCATAACATGCTGTATGGGATAAAACACAGTAAGAGAAGTCATTTCAAAATTAGGGTAAAGGAAGAAACATGAAGCAATTATTCAGCTGTCTCTCTACAGACAGTGAGAGTAAGAAGTTTGTCTGCAAATGCTGAGGCAACGCAAGAGGGCAAAAGGGAAACAGAAGCAGACTGAAAGGAAGGAAAAAAGTGAAACACCACAACAAAAATCCTACAACAGAATCAAAGCAATGAGCTTGCAAAAGACGACTGCCGGGCTTAGACTTCAAAATGCTTTCCACTAAGCTTACAGATCTCTTCAGAGATTACAAAATGTGTTCTGATACCGTCAGGACTGATGGCCAGTAGCCTTGTCAGCACTGACCTAAAAGCAGGCTTCAAGACAAAAGCAAGCATTGCAACACGAATGTTTCATTCAGTTGAGAACAGTCTCCGTCTTAAGCCCTGCTTTGCTTTACTGAACATACTGTTATTTCATACCCTTGTTTTCTCAACCCCTCTGGCTTTTCAACCATTCAACACAGGCCAATACAAGAAGCGTTTCATTCTGCAATAGCAGTTCTTGTGCCAGTAGTATTTCAAAATAATTAGATCAAGCAGTAAGTTAGTGATCAGCCTCACCTCCTCTCCTGTTCGCTCTCGCATACACATTACTTCTTCATCTGAAACGGTTCCCCTACTTTGGCTTGCGAGCCTTATCAGTATGACTTGACTATATTCTTACCATTAGCAGCAGGAGTCTTGATCATCTGTGGCTGTGCCTTTTTGACACCTTTTTCTATCCGTATAGTGGCCCACTGTTGAAGAGAAAGAACAGTTAATTTCACAGCTGTAACGTTCACTTATTAATATGAATGTAATAAGTAATATTCACTTAATGTTCACTTAAACAAGTCTCCTAAGAAGTGACAGTTACTTAAGAGACAGGTTGTGACTTTAAAGGAACCTCTTCCCCTGGTAACAAGCCCTCATCTTCCTCAGACGCACACACAACACTATAGATCATTCCTCTGAAGAAAAACTGCCTGAACATACTTCATAACCAAAAAACATCTAGTCATAGCCAGGGCTTCAGACTTGGCTTGCCTGTCTTCAGAGAGCCAACTCAGAGCTTCACAGATTTGTAAGTTTAATTTCAGATATTTCGCCACTGAAAGCCACAGAGGCCTGTTATCAGTCTTGCCGTTCGCCCCTCGGCCACCGAATCATGACATGGGAGGCTCTTGGCTACCAAGTCCGTAGGACCAGTCAGCCCTCCCATGTAGGCACAGCACTGAGCTGGAGAACAGACCCTGTGCACGCAATGTGTTTTCACAAAGCCAAGAGAAGCACTGCAATTCAGCCGTCTTCTTTCATCGCCATTTCAAGCTCTGTTGTGACAGACTCACATTTTCACTTCTTGAGAGTCACAATACCAGCAACTATCTCCCACGCTATTGGGAAATATCCTCCAAAGAAACCTTCCACTAGTAGACTCCTGACCCAGCCACAGTCCTGAAAGTAACCACATGAAACTTAAAACAAGAAAAAAAAATTGTTTTAAATGCTTTAGGTCAAACTGAGGCCTAAACACAGCTAGCTGAACTGAAAAACAAACCAGCACTTGCAGTCACGGGAAGCCTTGTTCAAGTTTTGTTTCACTCAGAAGAAAACTGCCCCCAAGACTTACCCGAGTTGGGCAAATCAGAATTTCCCTTGAACCTGCAGCTGCTCGTTTCCTGCCATTTTTTAGGGCTAAGAGCAGCAGAGAATAAGGCTAAAACGTCAGCTCTAGTGAACAGCTGCAGAGAACTATTTCCCCTGCCTTTGGCCAGGGCTGGCAGCTGTTTTGAGTTCAAAACTGCTATTTTACGGTAGGCAGGTCAGGAGAAGGAGATTGTAAAAGGGCATAAAGCTACCTGAGCTCTCCCCCCAGCACCATTAGCGTCAAAGTTTCCTGGCAGCTCTGCCCCTCTGCTTCCCCTAGAAACACATGTGGCAAAACCACTCCAGGTTTAGGAGCCTGCTTCTCATTTCCAGCCCCGATTCATCTCTAGTCAGCTCAACCTGTTCTCGGGCCAATGGGCTTCAGTTGACTCAGTTCCACAAAGTGCTTTTAAATAGCCCTTGCACCTCCCACATCAGCCTTCATTTTCATTCCGTTAAGCATGACAACCCCGTTGTTCCAAAACTTCCTTGACCACGTAGTAGCCCTTCTGTCCCCGACCCACTCTTTCCCCATATCACTGCTTTCGGAAAGGATGGAAAGCCCAGCAAACGATGACCGATTTTGTGGTTGCCTGTGAAGGGAAGGCTGTGAATATGAATGCACACGCACAGAACTTCAACCTATTTCCAGGAAAACTGTTACAGTGGGTGGTTCTCAGACAGGCACACAACTTGACAAAAATTAGCTCAAATCTAGGGATCACGATATTACTCTGTTCAAACCTCGACTTGCTCTGCAGTCCTCAATCAGTACTAAAGGAACGCTTTTTGTTTTAATAGCATATAGATGGGCCTTGCTGGTCTACACAGAACACAGCATGAGCAGGGTAGGTCATACAGAAGAGTGACTGCCCACAGTCACAGCACGGCATGAACAGAGCTCACAGTAACTGAAATTTTCAAGTATTAGCCCAATGTTAAACCATGCAGTTTCCACCTCTCTCCTCCAATAGGGCTGTGGAGCATTTGGGGATCCAGTTTCATTTTGAAGGTCCAATATCCTGATTGACAGCATTACCTCCACCACGTAACTTCCCAAGACAGCAGACTGCGAGGACTGCCAACTACATCTGATCCTGCTGATTGAAGACCAACCCTGCCAACACGTCCTCTTGTTTTCTCAGTTCTTCCGTTGCTGAGGCAATAGCTCTTCCAGGAACCATTACTTCCAAGACTAGCTCAGTACCTTCTCACTACGCATGATCCTCGACAATGCCACAACCATGAAAGTCCTAGGCAATGCCAAAGCGAAACGCTCATAAAGGAAGAAATTACTCGGCGTCCCTCAATTTCTGGAGTTCCTCTACTAACTGAATTTGGGGGCATACATAGACCAGCAAATACGCTGATATAATCATTCCCTGACCAATCATTACACAAAGCTGCAATCAGAATGCTTGTGAGCAGGCAAGCCACTTTTATTACACAGAAAAACAAAAGCATACTTGGCTACTGGCCTCAGCCGCATACACTACCGGAGAAAATGAGTTTTCACCTAGCAGATCCTCTCAAATTGGTAATCGCAAGGCAGTGTTGTCACCCCTTGTTTTGCAAAATCTGGGAGAACAGTTTCTCCATTTGGAGCTCAGAAGAACATGCAGCATTCCCTACAGATCATTCTTGCTACAGAAATCCTACTGCTATAAGTAAGCTTAGTTCATGCTAGATCTGAGTGGATCTAGCCTGAGACAAGTCTGAGACCAAGCAGAAGTCAGTAACACAATGAGGAAATAGGCTACTGATACGTGCCTTGGTAATGCTCAAAAGCTTGCGACATCCGAATATTCAGCAGCATCTTTCGACATTGAGCTTTGCAAAGGAGGTGATGGATTTTCCCCAAGCAAATGGAAACTACAGGGTCGTGCAACCTAAATCGGTTTCTACTGCTTAGATGTGTTTATCTACTCTTCTCTGAAAAGGACATTCATGCTTCTAAGTTACTCTGACTTCTAGTCCACAGGTTCACCTAACTTCAGAGAGCTGCAGCACCACAAAAGAGCACCTAGACACCCCGTTTTCAGGGCAGAAAGGAAGACTCGAGGGGACAGCTGCCGTTGTCCACCACCCATGCCCTTGCCAGGGGATGGGAACACTGCCACAAGCATAGTACCAACATGGCACCCCGTACAAAGGCTGCACAGATCGTTTCAGGGGATAACTGACTTGTCCACAAGTCAACAGCTGAGGCAATTTTATTTTTGGTGCTAGACTTCCCAGGGGATTTAGTCATGCTTCATAAAACCAGCAAGCAAGAGGAAGACCACGTACCCCTCTTGCCCTGCAGTGTTAAGGTATTCTCTGGGGCCCAGGGGATCCAGGTCTACCCACTGCTATTGCAGACCCGTTTAAAGTCCTCTCCTCCAGCTCTCTCTCTCTCTCTCTCTCTCTGTCCTATTTCCCAAGACCATGCATGTTCTAACCACCAAAGAGCAAGACTTGTTTACTTAGGTTTACTCAATCTAATCCTTCCGCTAATTCTCAGGCAGTTAAAATAAAGGCACTTTCATCAAAGCTAAAATGTTTAGCTTTGATCAAGTCAAAAGCCAGTTTACATCTACCTTGAGAAAAGACACCACATGCAGAAACAGGAGTAACTTCCTTTCCTTTCTGCTAGCTACTGATTCGCCCTGTCTGTTGCCATTTCAGCTGGCCTCTGTACTAAAGTACAGCCCTATGCTTCAAAGAGTTACCACGATGTAATCAGATTCATACCACACAGGGGAAAATACCATGTCCTATTAGAGACCAAAAAGCATCTTGAAACAAAATTATGACGTATAGCCTCCATTCGACTTCTACACAGAAGATGAGCAAAAAGCAGCCCGGCAGGTTTTTCAAACATACTGCTTATCAGTAATATTGACACACATCCAAGGGGCTCTTCCTCCCAGCCTGTGAGCGGGCTGGGCAGGCAGCCTCCAGCACCGTGGTGCAGACCTCAGCCTTTATCAGGAATTCCTGAAACAGTTTTAGGGAAGGAGTATAAAACCCTAGACTCCTGAACAGATTATAGGGCAGGGGAGGGGGGGGGGGGTCTGCAGCTTGGGCTACCTGCTAACATGCAGGATTAGAAAACTGCACGATTGCAGAAACTGAGCAAACACCACCACAGGTCTCGTTTTACAATTGTAACGTTCAGCTGCTCAGGATGCATTAAGTAGTCTGCACGATACCACATTTCGCAAAGTAAGAATAACAGGTCCTCCTTTCCCTGAAAAGGTTTCCCTCTTCGACCTTTGGGAAAGGCTTTTAAGTTACCAACACCTTAAAGAGATATATAGCAAGTCAATAGGCTATGTGAAATAAGTCAAAAAATCTACTCCCCTTATACACACGCACTATGCATTACTCAAGAAAGGTCCAGTCAGAGCTCAGAGGCAACAATTGCACATGATTTGTAGTAGATGTCCAAAACCAATCTCATCTCCAAGCAGATACCTATCTCCAAAGCCAAATTTGACATATCATTTCACACAAGCATATTAAGAAGATGTTTTGCTAGGCGCAATTACAACTTCATTTATTAGGAACATTTCAGAAACTGTCCTTATTTCCCTAGTAGGTGGAGCTTTGCCTGTCACCCCCCTTTTCAGCTTTAAACAACACCTCCAGTTTAATAGCAATGATTGATCATTACCAAAGAGGATATTATTAAATATCTGGAGTCATAGGAAGTTAGATCATTGGTGTTCCCCTATTTAAAGATAATGGCAGGTCATGTTCAGAGCAAAAGTTAACGAGCTAGTTTAAGCAGGAACTCCTCCTCGGAAGCTTTCCAAAGGTTAATACCAACAGAACAATTTCAAAGCATCTCCCACACAATGCTGCGGTGTTTAACCCAACAAAATCTGAATACCAATTATTGGGTTGTTTTGTATGAGGAGGAGAGAAAAACAACAACGCAAAGAGCAGCAACCATTTTGGAATGAGGTATGAAAGGTCCTCTGTGGTCTCCTCTGCCATCTTTTCCTCATTCTGACGGTGCATCTTTGTCACTTCCTCGAAACAGCTTTTGAAATGTTTTTATACACACCATGAGCTGTATAGCAAGTTTTTCTTGGTGGACAAGTACCCAAAGCGCAGTTAAGAGCACAACTTGACTGGGAAGCACCAGGGATCAGCAACAGGAATGCCAAATAGCTTCTTTTACATAAACTTCATACGTTATAACTTTAAGACAAGATCCGAATATAGCTGCTTTTTGTTTTTGAACAGCCTTTAGTTATCAACAGTGTGTGAAATCCCGGTGTTCACATGCCATGAACCTCGAAGCAGTTTCAGGTCAGTGCTATTGGCCAGAAGGATGGCGAGTTAAGTAACTGATGTACCAGCAGAGGGTAACCCCACCTCTGCTAACCTTACCGGTGTGCAGGGAGTCTTGCTGATTATTAAGAAATCTCTGCGCCAAATATATATACTTTAAGACTAATGAGTCAATTTCCTAAATTCTTGTTCCAAAAGCCAATACAAGCCTTGTAAACATGGGTGTGTCCTTTGTATTGGGCTCCTTTCCAAGAGATGCTTCTTGTTAACATCTGAGCTGGCAGCCTTTGGAATTACTCTCTTACTTCAGAGGTCTCAGTTTCTCCTGTGCCCCAATAGTCCTTGAAGGATACCAACTACGCAGTTACAAAGGCCTTTGCTGACGCTGTGCAATGACATTAGTCAGCACAACTCGCTTAGAGAGGCCAATTAAATAGGAAACCGTAGAAAACCATAATGATTCACATATTTATAGCCTACATATCCTCTGTATTCCTTCCCCACCCCATTACACCTAGCACCACACTCTATAGCTTGCAATCCTGATGGTGGTTTACAGCAAAGAGCTGCATCCTCGAGTACTTCAGGACAGATGGGCCTTCTCACCTAACCCACACAGCCAGAGCCTGGAGTTCAACCAGAGGTGCCACCAGGTGCTTTTTACCCTAGGTACATTATTCTCAAGTTGAGGTCCATTCTCCCCGTCAGGGTCATTTCTAACCCCATTTCTAACTTGGCTTCACCTCCTTGCCACTGAAAAACGTTACACTTCTGTCCAGGGAAAACATAATCTCCGTAGGGCAGCATAATAAACTATTGGAAATGGATCCTGTTCCAAGGGGCTGCTATTAAACCCAGATGGATCAGTTACCCAACAGGAAACACACCTATGACTCCCAGCCTCTCTTCTGCATTACAGTGCTCCAGGAGAAAAACCAACTCCAGAAATGCTTTCTTGGCTAATCAAAATTCCCAGAGGCAGTACACCTAGACAGAGTGTGGGATGGGGGCAGTCAAAGCCCTCAAACCAGCAATAAACAATTAGTCCTAACAACACATAGTAAGGTGATGTTACTTTTTGGCAGAGCCGTTTCTGAAGATGAACAAGGCCTAATAATTTTATTTCGCTCGGGCTAGCTAGTTTCCCAAGATTTCACTAGTAACATGCACCACTCAATTTAAAACATGCAAGAAATGTTTCTCGATTAGAAAAAGCAAGTGAGGCAGAGCCTATAAAAGCGTTGGCTGACAAATCAACCCTACTATTTCAGGGAGCTAGACAAACCCCCAAAAAACAATAGACTGGAAGGAAAAAAAAAAAAAAAGGTTTATTGGAATTAGTTCTTAACAAGACTGGGTACAACCTGTCAAGCATAGACCATCACTCAGGAGGATTTAGCACTACTATGTAATACTTAGGCATGCAGCGTAAGCTAATTCTCCAGGTTTTCTGTAACATGATGGCTAGAGAGGAACAGATTGCTCTGTGGTAGTGGCTGCTCTGTGAGCCTCAAGGCAAGACAAACCACCCTCTGAAAGGGTGGTCTCACCACTGCTTGGCAAGAGAGCTCAAATGGCATACGTATAGGTGCTGTATAAACCCCAGGTCATATCAGAGCATATACAAGAGGTAAACAGAATCCCAGATGCAGGAAGAGTGAGATCAAGACAGAAAGATGCACAAAATTCAGAACTGGAAGCCACGTGAAGACAATTAAAAACAAACAAGGAGCTGTAACACGCTCTGACAATCACGAGGGGCAGTCCCCAGCTTCTCAAAAGCAGGCAAGAGCTGAGCGGCAAATGATTTTGGAAGTGTCAGCCTGGCAGAGCATCGCCAGCCCAGAGAAATTCCTCACAGGAAGAAATGGCTGCCGGAGAAGCTTTTGGAGCAGTAATTCAGCTCTCATGTGGGACACTGAAACATTTCTAGAAAACACATGCCAACACGATGCCAGAAGTCATTACATTAGCCCTGAAAGGGAAGCCACATGCAGACGAAAGTCAGCAGCTTTCTAAAAGTTCACTTAGCTTGGCAAGAAAATTCAGAAGCAAGGTCATTATACTCTAAGGTCATTATACCTAGTGGGGGGGGGGGGAAGGGGGGCAGGGATTTCTAACAGCAAGTAGACTGCCTGCCGTATTGCATTCCTCTGGTATTCAAATAGCTGGTCACACTTTTCTACCCTTTTCCCCTTAGTCACATAGTAAAATATGCTCCATATAAACATGGTCATCCCTTCGGGGTCAAATCAACCCGAAGGGCAGTCCAACAGAAGCATATCCTCAACAGTGCCACATCCGTACATGCTGCATTTGGCTTGGAAGAATGTGCCTTTCTGGGGCAGCCCAGTACAGAAAAAAAAGCTATTGTGCCCCAACTGATCTCGCTCATCAGCAACGTCAAATAGGCAAAGTACAAGAACGCTCTGTTCATAAAGGGAGCTTTTCCACCCCCCTCCTCTTCTTGGAACATGCTTGTTGCACAGGAAACAAACATCTGCTCCCCAGAACCAAGCACAAACAAATCTGTTTTTATTAGTAGGAAAAAAATTCAAGTGCAAGGCCAGTACCATCCTACACTCGCTCCATACCACAGGAGATGACTGCACACCACAGACTCTTATTTACAGTCCATGTAATGCCTGACACAACCCTGGACCAGCAGACACACCACATGAGTCTGAAGTTCACTCTGACCTCTCAACTAATCAGACCCCGGACTACGGTGTCCAAGATTACAGACTCAGACCCTTGTAACAGAGTAGCTCTAATAAACACACGTCGATACCCGACAATGCCATGCTCTGTAGAAAGAAAGAAACTCCGCACAATCACCAGCTGTATGCCCTGACTCTGCCAACACAGGGGAAGGATACAAGCAGGCAAAACCAGGGAATAACACCATACTCAGCTGGCGTCAATAAGCGGCCACCTCTTCACCGACAGGTCTTGTCAGTGGTCAGGTGACCTGGACAGGTGGTCAGGACCACCTTGTCCATCAAAGAGGCAACGAAGGCAGCAGCAGTGCAATCCCAAGTGCTCTGCAGGCCCAAGAGGCCAACTTTGGGCACCGCAGCAGGGGAGACTGCCTCTGTAAGCAAGGGCTGGAAGCCAAAGAGGAAGCTATGAAGTTGGCCACTGTGCTGGGAAACGTCTCAGCCATCGGAGATTGCAGCATCCCTCTCAGCCATCACGGACTGTAGCATCCTATGATTTGACACAGACACAAAATAGGCTATTGCTGCTTGGTTGAAAGCTCGTGTATTCAAAGCAACAGCCCAGGAGATATCGGAGACTTAGACAACCAGGCACGGCTAGCAGCTAGGTAATTAAAACTTTGCATTGTTAGCACTGCTTTTGGCAGGCAGAAGCCAGATGTGACAACACACATTTTTAATGAGCTCTGACAGGAGCTGCTTGGAGCTGGCTGCCAGAACATCCACCTCTCCGTCTTTGAGGGATTCTCCTCGTGCAGCTGCTCAGAGGGCACAAAGAAGTCACATCTGGACTTGGCCTTTCTAAGTCTGAAGTGGCTTGAGCTTCTTCACTCTCCTACAGCAAGTTCAACTTACTAGGTTTTCTTCTTCCCAGGACTTTTCCCACTTTGTTATCGGCTCCTCTTTTTAATATATACGTATAAACACACAAATGGAGAGCAAAAGTGGACATGTTACTCCAAAAACTATTTCAGCCATGCCACACGCAAAGGTAACATTTGTCATTTCCTTCTCCTAGATTTGTCATCATCTCCTCCCTTACACATCAGGATGGCACTTACTCTTTGCCTGTCAGGTCACCCTCATGAAAACGCGGTCAGCTGCTTCTTCACACTTATGCCCAAGACATTTTGAGTCACCTCGTGCTGCAACATTTGATGACACTAAAAATAATGATTAGTGATCTAAAAATGCAGAACGTAGACTGCAGTCAACCACAGGTAAGGCAAGTTGTTCAAACAAGACTATCTTACTAGGTGATCTGCATTGTTCCCTGAGGCTGGTGTGACCTTTACCTCCTCAGCTTCTGCTATCTGGATTTTTTTCTTCCCAGTAAAAACTCTGTTTTCTACCCTTCACAATTATTCTCATACCATTTAAATTAGGTAAGAATAAACCTGCTCCAGGCACCCTAAAAAATGCTTCAAGTATGTGCCTCCTCACCAAAAGCCTTGAAACACCACACTTAAGATATATTTAATGGATGCTATTTTTATTAGGTGGTTAGTTGTTGTTTAGCAGAGCATCAAGGATCTTCATGGCACTGAAGTGCATTAGTGAGGTTTGGCTGAAAACCTCATGGAGGGAGATCTAATTTGACAAAACCTATTTTCCATAATAACACATCGATTGCTATCATATTGGCACAGGTTGCACTTACATCATTTTATTTTTCCCCTTAACAGTTGTTTGTTGTCTTTGATTCCCTTCTCCTTGGAAGAAAAAAAAAACACACGAGAAAAAAATTAACCCAGACCATCCTACCCAGGCGTTTCAAAATGCTTCCCTGCCACCACCGCAAGCTTCAGAGGAGCGCTTTCATGAACTGTATCCCACCCAGAAGCCGATTTCTTCGCAAGAAGCGCTCAGATAGCTACACAGCATCAGGGGAAAAGCAGGAAGGCTGAAGCCCTGCACAGCTCCAGCTGGTGTGAATGCACGTTTGTTCGCACCAGCCCTTCGCCGTGCCAGGAGCCAGGCACGCTGCCAGAAACGCCACATCCCCACAGCGTGACCCAGTAACGCTGCTCTCAGGCGGGTGACAGCCGCACCAGGCCGAGACAACCGCACCCAGGACACGGTACAACCCTGAGCTTGTTTTAACCGGCCAGTGGGTTCAAGGAGCAGCAGGCTTGCACAACCAGCAGGTTTACAGGGATTTAGGGGTTCAGGGGCGGCGGGGGGGGGGGGGGCGGTTTGAACTCCGGGACAAAGATGTGGCAATTTTGGTCCATCAACGAACGCAGGAAACCCTGGCTATTACCAGGTTCACCCCAAAACTCCTACCTGCCTGACAGCCCTCGCTCCTGCCAAGCGGGCAGCGCCTCGCCAGGCATCGCCACCCTCGGACCCCGCCGCTTCCCCTCAGGGCGCGGCGGCCCCTGCCCCCACGCCGCCCCCCCGCGGCCGCTGCCGCTCGCGCTGCCTGAGGCGCGGCCGTTGCCCCGCGGCCGCTGCCGCTCGCGCTGCCTGAGGCGCGGCCGTTGCCCCGCGGCCGCTGCCGCTCGCGCTGCCTGAGGCGCGGCCGTTGCCCCGCGGCCGCTGCCGCTCGCGCTGCCTGAGGCGCGGCCGTTGCCCCGCGGCCGCTGCCGCCCGCTGCCGCCGCCGCCGCCGCGTACCTCCAGGGTCCGCACCAGCAACCGCATGTAGGCCTCGGAGATGCCCAGCGACACGCCGAGCGCCGAGGGCACCACGATGAGGGCTAACACTAGCGCCAGCCACACCGCCGCCACCCGCGCCGCCAGCGAGCCCACGTCCTCCATCTCGGGCCTCGCCGGGGCTGGGACCCGACCGCGCCGGACCCGACCGGGCAGCGCCAGCACCGCCGCCAGCGCGCAGAGGGCGGCGCCGCCGCCCCCGGGCCCGCCCCCGGGCCCGCAGCCCCCGCCCCGGCCCCTGCCCGCTTATTTACTGCATCTGCTTTTTTGGGGATTTGGCTTTGTTTTGTTTTGTTTTGTTTTGTTTTGTTTTAACGCATCCCTTACGCTGCTCCCTAAGGGAGGAGTCAGCCCTGCAACGCCACGTTCACCTGCCCCGGCTCTCTCAGCGCATGGCAGCAATTTCCTGAGCTCAAATTGTAGTTTGCTAAGCGTCTTCTAGTATAAATATTAATTAACAAGGTAGGGCAATAGTTATAGCATAACCACCTGAGAGGAGGTTTCCCAGCCGAACTAGCTACAGGAACTGTACGCCCGGAGGACTTGGCACATCTGTGTCCTGCAGTCTGGATGCGGGGGAAAGTGGCCTTGGGAAACGGCCGAGGCCCTCAAACTCGCTACGCCGTCTTTTCAGCGAGGCAGAGCCCGCTCCTGCACAGCTTGTTCGCAGACAATATCATTTATTTCACCATGAGGCAGATGTCCCTACAGCAAGTATCTCCTTGCGAAGGAGAACGGAGGAGGATGCTCAGTAAAGAAGCATCTTTGGGGAGCACAGGGCTTCACGTTTTCCTAGGGAAAACCCAGCTTAGACTCGGAGACTCTCTGACCACCATCACCCCCCCCCCCCCCCGCCATGTGTTTAGTTGTGGTGCTGCCTGGCCTGTGCCATACACACATTAATACCAGAGTCCCTACACCAAGGTCAGAAAGCAGCTTGGAACAGAAGTTCTTTAAAAGGACACTACTTTCAGCACTGAGTGATACTACAAAACATACACCCACGGTCAGCTTATTTAGGTTACTATTTAGTTGCTTCGTAAGCAGGAAGCAATGCAGGGCATTTATTACCCACTCATGACTTTTCATGTCAGCTACAAGTGGCAGAGGCCAAAGGTTTCGGGGTGTTTTGTTAGCTTGCATTCTGCATTAAGGAACGGAGGCGTCTCGCCAAAGGGCAGATGTAGCGCAGGCAGCGGCAATGCACACAATCCTGTGCTGCTGTGGGGACAGCCCTGTGTTCGCGCTAAAGTGTCACATAGATTTCACCTCCATTATGTTTTAGTGTCTTCAGGAAGACAGTAAAACCTCAGGTTGCCATCTGAAGCAAGCATGGCAATACTGATAAACCTGTGCAAGGCAAAGAGCTTCTCGGTTTGGTAACAATCCTAAAGAACAGACAGGGGGCAGGGGGAGATCAGTTTAATCCAGTCCATGCACTGGTTAATCATTGTTTCAGTAAAATGCAAAAATGGTTCAAACGAGCACAGTGCATGTCAAACTTAGTGCCATACGGCAAATTCCTGAAGCATAGAGGGCTGAAATCCACTGGTGTCCCTCAAATATCAGAGCAAAGTTCTGGTGATTGCTTTGCTAGTTATACTATTTCATCACACAGATTTGAGACACGTGTTTGCTATTGTAGCGGCTTAGCTACTGTACCTGCCCTGTCCTGGATGACACGAGAAGCAGCCCAATGCCTGCAGGCTCCAGAAACGCAGCAGAAAACAGAGTCCACACCAGCACTGGCTTTTCAGAGCAGGAAAAGATAACTGGTTTTATCTCTGCCATCACTGTGTGTCAGTGGGAAAAAATGCTGGCAAAAAGAAATTTTAAGGAAGCACAGTTTTCAGCATGGCCAGCCATTCTGTGCAAACTGAACAGAAGCGTGACAGAAGCAAGACTGAACATGTAAACAGAAATTCCTATTTTACTGCATTCAGGTATCCCTTCCCCCTTTGCATGACTATTTCACAAATCCATTAATATTAAATTGGAGAAAAACAGTGCTGTTCTTGAGCTGCTCTTAGAAGCTTCTTGTCTGCCTGGTACAGTAAGGAAGAAACATGTTTAATAACTCGACAGCTTCTTTTTAGAGATGCTGCCAAAGTCCTGTCATGAATGTGCTGAAGTTCATCCTTTGCGTGCATCCTGCATTCCCATCACAGAACAGCTATTAACTATCAAAAAATTGTTGGCTTATTAAAAAAATGAAACAAAATAAAACACACCTTTGCTCTCTTTGCCCAGTGGCCTTTGTCTTTTAAAAAACATATAGCTATTATAAACCACTGGTCATTTATCTAGCAATAAATCACTTTCAAATTAAGTCCCCCAATTACATTTTATTTGTCTGCATCGTAGCATGTGAAAAACATACGACCCAACTATTCAGCCTCGCTTTAACCAGGAAGCCTATTTTCCTAATAGAAATGACATTTTCCTTCCAAGCTTTACGACCAGACTTTCAGCATGGGTAAGCCAGCATCAGTCCACTGAAGTCAGGGACACAGTGCTAATTTCCATAATTTTCCACACTCTCCTTTTTTGAAGGACTATTTTATGCAAAAAGAATACATCTGGTTATACCTTCTAACAGAGCATTTTCCAGCAGAAAGTGTAAACCATTAGAAACAAACACATCCCATGAGAATGTGGCAATACTGATAAACTCGAAACAAAATATTTTCATAAACCTTATCTGAACAGAATTCTTGAACTTCTTATTTCAAATAACTTCCATTTGAAAAGTACTATATTTCAATTTATTTTACAAATTATAAAGCAGAGGAGAAAAGCTGAAGTTAAAAGGAAATGCTCTGAGTTTATTTAAAACAGAGGCTTCAGTGGATCCAAAAAGATGGTTTTCATTTAATTGTGTGGGCAATTATCAAGAGTCCTAATATTTGTTCTGCCAAGATTAGTAACAATATATTTTTATGGCTTTAGTGAAAATGCATTTACATTCATTGCCTGGAAAAAGAGTTTTGTAGGACATATAATGCATGACTGTGACAGTTGGATGGGATCAAAGACTGAGAAAAAGCACGTGTAAAATTCTCATCAACTATACCACACTGGTTTTCTCAATAACTTCTTTTTATATTCCTTTGGTTACTGTTATTTTATTCTGCTTAAGTATCAAAGCCTACAGAGTTTTCACTCCATGGAGCATAGCTGTGAATTTGCCTTCTAGGATTAAGGAAATCCCATTGACCCAGTTCAGGAGGAGGGTCGGGAAAGTGGCCCTTCATTCAGCAGTCACATTCTTCATTTTCTAAGTTACTGTATACATTATTGGTTTCTAGTAGGTCAGGTCTAATAAAAAAGTGGCTTTTCATTTGTCTCCTGTCAGTACAGCCAGGCACCTTCAGAATATCAAACAGTTTAATCTCATGTAAATATCAGTATTTTATTGAAAATAAATACAGTCAGATATATCATAGTTATCCCAGCACTCCCTTTTATCTCCTGCCATTCCCGAGTGGCAGATAGCCAGGAAACCACTCAATGCAATTCTTCATCCATTCATTTGTCTTTTGATTGCAGGCAGGTCATGCTTTTTCTCCACCACTGTACTTTCTATAACTCACTGTAAAAATTGATATGCTTTATACATGGAGTTGGATGTTTTCAGCTTCACTTAGCATCCTGAAACCCAACCAGAATTTGTAACAGTCTCCTGGTCTGCTGTCATTGACCTCTAACTCAAATTACGCTAAAAATACATACAAGTATTAACAGGTGGCTTACTTTTACAGTGCTTTTAAGGCTAGCGGTGTTTACTCTGAGTTGCAGTACTGCGTGTGGCCTCCAGCACGGGTCAGGGCTGGGACGCGCTCAACACTTCATAAACACCGTGCCCAGGCCGGCTCCACCACGAGAATTTAAGGGAAATGTCCACAGAGAGATTTCGGATTCTGGAAGTTCAGCAGTCCAGTTGCCATTAAAACCCCATTAAAAGCCCCAAGCCTAGCTTCTCCTTACAATATGTGGGGAAACATAGGCACCCAAGAATGCGATTAACAGAAGCAAAGAATACCGAAGTGGATTCAGGCTGAAATAGCTAATAGGAAATGCACTACAGTGGAGACACGCAGCTCCAGGCCACAGAAAAGCACCTGGTCTCTGCCCAGGACTCCCAGTTAAGTGGCCTCTCTGGAGGCAAGTACTTTAACCAGCCCAGCCCTTTTTCACAGAAAGTCCGAGAGGCAAGTTACCCTAAAGCACACCAATTCGGAATAGGAGCTGAAACATAGTCTCCTGCTGCCTCCACTAATAGACTTCCAGGCAATCCAGGCCAGAGTTTTTTCTTCAGTTCCCTCTTTTGGGGTTCTATTTTGAGTAAATCATGATATCATCTTTGGCACAGACAGCTCCTCATCCCAGCTGTATAAATAACAACAGGGCTCCAGAGCCAAACTCCTGTCTTACCATACTCTCATTCTGCAGTCCAGTTTGGAGATTAAACTTGCTGGATTACACATGCAAAGGGCAAAGGCAATAAACTCAAAAGCCCCACATCAAAGCCTAAACCCCAGAACTGCTTGTCAACTTCTTTTATCATTTAGGAGCATAACATCATGAAATCCAGTGGGCTGGGACACATCACCAAGCCGCCACCACCACCACCAGCTATGCTATAGGAGGCGCAGGTCTCTCAGAGGTCCTATATTATTTATCTGCCAACCTTGCACGTGTGCCGCACATAACCTAGCACGTCTCAGATGTGCTGGTGCTGAGGCAACTCGCTCAGAACCTGAGCCTTCAATGCTGGCTAAAAAAGGAGAGAGATCTTCTCTAATCTGCAATGGTCACACGAGTATGGTCAAAGGTGTAAATCTGCACGGCTGTTAAGCACCTAACTCTTAATTCAGAGAGCCTGAGCATGGACTTTCTGAAAACCTGGCCTCACATCTACGGCACGACTTTATCACTTGGAATGGAACAGCTGAGGCTCCTTGTGAGCCTGAAAACAATATTTCAGAACCTTTCTGGCAAGCAATGCACTTAAACATTTTTCAGTGGGCTTTATCAGGGCTTGATCCTGCAAGTTGCTAAATATGCTGGCCTTAATACCACAAAATACTTACACACATATCTAAAGCTTAGCTCTGTAACACCAGAAAAGTATCAGAATGCAATTTAGCAATGGCCCTCCCTTTATGCCCTTTAATGCATCTGGGCTAAAGTGACTAAGCTCCCTGGGCTCTAACATAGGAGGGATTTTGTGGCTATGGGGACAGTTCTAAGTATCAGGCATGGGAGGTGATGTGGCTACTATCTTCAAAGACCAAAAATGCTGCAAAAAGGCAACCCCAGCAGGCATAGGTGAACCTGCAACAAGAGTAGGCTGCAGGGGTGGCACCTCCCTGTACATGCCCTCCCGTGAGCTGAGGCCTGACAGCCTGCCCTTCTGCTGCACCTGGAGAGGAAGAAAACACGGAGGAACAGCCGTCATGACCTCTCTAGGGACTTTAGCGTGCATACAACAAAATTACTACCTAAAATGATACTGTATTTTTCCGCTCATGTCAGTATTATAAGGAAGGACAAAACATGCTGCTGTCCAGTAAATCAACTTACCTTTTCACGTTTGTGTGTGTGTGTGGTTTTTTGTTTTTACTTAGTAAAGTTATACTAAGGATATACTTCCCAAAAGAGCGTTAATCAGGTTCTGTTCCTCACAGCAGCGTTACACATGCGTAGAGCGCTGCCACCTCCTGGTCCCACAGTGAGAGCAACCCATCCCAGTTTAACAAACAGATCAGATTATCCGATGCAAACCAAACTACACACTTCAGGTACCCACCAGAACCCCACGTCGCTCATAACACGGGACTGACCGAGGAACAGAGCCTCCAGGATTTGAGTAATGACATAATACAATGCAAAGGGAGAGGGTGTGACATGCAAACAACAACAATAAACTAAACACACAGATTGTGTCTGGATAAAAATCAGCAAAAATGTAACATTTGGTTCAGTTAATGCTTTAGATATTTTTAAGAAATGTATGATCTATATATAGCCTTATAGTCCCCTGCAGATATATTTTATAAAATAAAATTAATTTTAAAATGACAAATAGAGTCGTTATATGAAGTATAACAAGTTTTTCTATTTGATGTGCAAGTATACATTGTTATTGCTTAATAATGTATGTATACATCTCATGTATCTTTTGTAAAGTTATACATCATATGGGTAAAGCAGAGGGCCTCTAGCTATATATGATGAATCTTCTCTTTTTGTATTTATTATATAATTCATGAAACACTATTTTACGTATAAATTAATGAATAAACATGTTTATTACTTGTTATGAAATATACTGTTTAATAGGTGATGTCTATCAAGTTGTAAATGAGCATTTAGTAGCTATCCCATATATAAAGAAAGATATCTTTATCTATTATCTAATAAGATTATATTTTAAGAAAGTCTAATCTACAAAAAGATAATATTGCCTCCATAATTATTCTATTTAATAGCCACTGATATGGTTAACGCTTCACCACATCTATCTTTCTTATAGTCAAATACAAATACCAAGGGGTATAAACTGTTGTCAATAATCCACATTTGCACACAAATCATGACTACTGATTAGTAAAGCAATTATCATATTGAAAGAGTTCAACAGGGCTCAACATACTGTAAAATTAGAAATCAGTCAATACCATGGCCATTATATAGAATATCACTGATTGGATGTACTAAATGCCAGCCTTGATGACCATTGATCACAATGAACCCTACTCACAAATGAGGCTGGTACACTAATTGAGGAGCCATCGTTAAATAGAATAATAAATCAAGGAGGAGGAGGGGAGAGGAGAAATGGCTATGAAGCTAAAATCTGTCATTCGGCTTAAAAAAAGCCAGGAAGGGCTCTGTCTCCATAGCGTGCCCACTAAATTCTAAGCTGGCTTTTCCAAAACCAAATAAACCCCTCACAGGTTACCTCCAGAACCTGTGTCAAAGGTGGGAAACACGCTCCAAAGAGCATGTGCAAACAGCTATTTCATCACAGCACAGTCATTTCCAAAAGCAAATCCTCCAGAGAGGCCAGAAAATGCAAAGGTCCTGTCTATAAAGGATCTGTCTTCATTGGCCAACTCAATATTAGGCCTCAAACCACACACAAACTCCAAGATGTTTCTCAGAGTGCCTTCAGGCTAAAATAAACATCAGGTGAAAAGCTGCCCAGACTGCTTCTCTCCTTTCCATTTGAGGCAAGCTGACACGGAAGAGTCTGAGTAAATGCCAGATCTGAGTACCCAGCCTTTAACTGGTCACTGTTTTCACTACAGCATAACTAAATGCAAGTTCAGAGTATTCCCCCCCCTCCACCCCCATCATCCTGAAAGCATGTTTTCTTCCAGAAATGACCCCAGTCCCAAAACAGGAGCAAACAGCATCAACATGCTGAGGAAGCTAAGGAGTTCACAGCAAAAACTAACCACAGCAAATGACAAGCGACACGTTGCCTTCAGGAACACACGCCAGGCTTGCAACCTGCCTCTATTGAATATTAACACACAGGCAAAAGCAGGGGGGGTAGACCTGCATCTGCTTTTGAAGCAGTTAAGAGCACAGAACCATCTCTGCTTTTGGCTTGTCACAGTGATAAGATGACCTAACCTTCACCCACCCAGGGAAACGCTAAAGCACACAACTGCCGAAACTTAGAGCAAGCGCAAGCTTGCAGTCATTTACTAGGGGTACGAGCTCCCATGGGTTACAGGCAGAGACTGACTCGCAATAACATATGGCTTCCTTCAGACTATAAGGCACTGTAGAAAGAAAAGGAAAAAAAAAAAAAAAGTCACAGCTTACTGCCAATTGCATGCAGCTTTTCTCGTTTTGCGGAAAGATAGCCCCCCAGCAGCGTCTCTAACCACCATACTGCAGCCTGGGCAGAGCAACCTGAGAACTGGGTCCCTGGAGAGCAGAGCTGAGCGCTCCTGGTCTGTACGTGGCCCCAGCTCCTTCAGCTGCCACAGCGTCACAGAGCCTACAAACAGCCATAAAGAGAATATGAGGGACACCCAATACTGCCACCCACCCCAGAATAGTAGCAGACACAGGGGCTCCATTTTCTCCAAGTTATTTTCTGCTGAGCACTCTCACAACACCATGGCAAGGGCCACATTCATTATTTTAGGCCTCAACTCTCTCTCTCAATTTTTATACTTTTAAGTTAGGAAAGAAAAAATAAAACCTTTTAAACAGGATGCAGAGTCCAGCAGCGAGGGAAGACGACGCATGCAGCACGCTCCAGCCCCGCACCTTTGAATGGGCAAGCCCAAGATCTGAGCTGCCTGAGCCAAAACACCACCATCCTCTTCCCAATGTGACTGCGTTGTTTATCTCCTCTTGCTCCCCTTTAAAGATTACTCTGACTTTGCAGATCTCCCTCTCAGGACTAATGAGGGGAACTTACAGTTGCAGCGTTAACTTTAAGAATGAAGCCAGGCTACCCAACTGTGCTATACACCATATATTCTAGACAACAAGTTTTGCAATACGTATATCCCGCAGACCCATAATTAATTATCTGACAGTGTGTTAGTTCTAGCAGTAGATCCATATGCAGGACTAACCCCAGCAGTTCAGTAATTCTCATATGATCCTGCTAGTTATTCCAGTACATGTTTAAGGTATATGAATCCCTTTTATGGGCTTACATATAGCAGAGCTTGCATTGAAAGTCAGGATTAGTATTGGCCAACTCCAGTGAACTTACACATGTAATCTGGATTCACGTCCAGTAGGAAAAGAGCTGGTTTGTATTTTTCCAGGCATTTCCCACCTTTCTGTGGGCTGACAAAGTGCACTGGTTAAGCGCCAAGCCAGTCCCAGCTGTAATCAAGAGCAGATTCTCCTGGCCTTCTCTGGAAGCACACAAGCATCACCGTTGTGCAGATCCATGGAAACAACAAACTCTAAAACAACTTCATTTTGAAATAACTTTTGCATGTAATGCAGCATGACTAATGACCAAAGAGCTTGTGTTCAGGGGGTGTTTACATATTTTCCTGGAAATCTAGGAAAAAATACATCAGTATTCAGGCTCATACATCAGTATTTAGGACGAATCTGCATCAAATGAAAAGTTGAGAAAGCTGTAGGTGGGACAGTTTCCTAGCACTAACTAGATGCCGCTAGATGGCAATCTTGGCATTAGCTATAAAGCACATGTCTCCTAGCGTTTGCATGTACAACTACTGAAACAAATTCCCAAAACAACAGTGAGTCCAGTCAAGTGGATGCAATGTGGACTTAGTCAGATACTTAGGGAAAGGAGAAGCATCTCCCAGTAGAGTAAAGCAAGTCAGCAGAAGTCCAAGAAATAAGAAAGTCAGAAACAAGACAGCACACAGCTGTAGAGAGAGTGAGAAGACATTTGGAGGAAAGAGGAATACGGACTCTGTAGCTGCAACGATTGTTCTTAAGATGCAGGTATGTTACAGTAAATAGATGTTTTAACAAACCGTGACACAATTATCATGGAGTACAAGAGGTCATTAAGTTGCTTATTACCACATCCTACAACGATCTATGACATTTCTATTTAACATTTCTACTGATGTAATTAATACACACTTCTGATGTCTGTGCTATGCTCCTAATAGCTAGCAGTCACTCAGGCACCCTTCATAGACTATTTCTAAACAGAAATTATATTAGTATTTTATACATATAATGTATATATACAAAACCACATCACATTTTTTGCACATGGCTAACAGCCTACAGATTTATGTTTAGAAAGCTGGAAACCTATGGAAACCTCAGAACTTTTGGTCCCTTCCAATACTTGGTTCATATAAATTTTGAGAGGCCCAGGAAACTTAGAGAACCTATTTATACAGCTGACACAAAGATATTAAGCCCACGCCAATCATTTACACAGAATTCACCTTACACTACTTCAACAGTGGGCAGTTAAACCAGTTTCAGGGTACTTCACCCTTTTAGCAGGGCAGTGCAATATACTTCCAAGGTGAATAGCTGTAACGTGCAAATAACCTCCTTCCAGACCAAAACTGAAAACCCAGAAGTAGGAGCCAGACGCTCAAGCTATTTCAGTCTGCACATTTAGTATAAAGGGGGTCAAAGCATAAATCATCCTTGCAAGTTCTAGCTCCAGCCAAGGAAGATTTATGTAACACTAAGGCAAACAGCCAAGAAGTTGCTTTCAGAGGACTCCTTCAAAAGCACTGGCATGGGAAGCCTGCCTGAAGAAAAAGGCACATCAGATCCAGTGCCCCAGCATTTATGGGATTCTGAGAGTTGCCCTTATTTATTCAAGGCCACAAACCTCTCAACCCACCTGGGGAGACAGCTCCAGCCTTCAGCCCAGTGCAGAGTCAGGACAGTGACCCAAAGTAGCTTCAGGGCCCATCCCACCCCAGGACACACACTGTGCACTAAAATTCTGCACTGTACTTTGGGCATGCTGCATGATTTCTACTGAAGATCAAAAGGTGGAGCTCACTTAAAATGTCTGGCTTGCCATCCACACAGCACATCAAATAGTTATGTCCTTGAAACTTAACATAAGCATCCACTTGGATTTTCAGTCTCGCTAACCCACCCCCATAATGGGATGGCCTGACTTCATTCATTCATTCCAGCGTATGTTTATTTTCAACACATGGCCCACTGCCATTAGCCTTAGGCATCTCAGACATGAGGGATGAACTCACCTATGACTACTTTGATTTGTTGCAGTTTCATCACTATGGTAAATGAGTGTCACGGCCACAATTAACATCACTTAGGCGCTTCATACATGGGTAGTAATCAGCAGCACCGAATTCCAAAGGAAAGTCAAGCTTTATAATGTAGGACTTCCCAAAATGATTAGCTGTATCAGAAGGTCCTCATATATTTTACTGAGAGGAAAAAAAACACCCAATGGATTCAAAGACAGTAGGCACTTTTAGGAAAAGTGCTCCTTAGGCAGTCTTGCTTAAGTGAAGTGTGAAGCTCATTGGCTAAGGAGCCAGAGGGAGTGTTTACTACTGCTATTAAGTAGTAAACTAGAGAGAAAGCTTTCCATTTCTTTTGCTGCTCTGTTTTGTGCTCTTCAAGAAGATAGCGCTGCAGGCTTCTCCAGGTAAGGATACATCTTGTGGCTTGCATATCTAACAAAAAAAAAAAAGTTACTTACACTGAGATATTTTTGAGGGCCTGATCCTCTGAAATATTCCTTCCTTTCCATCCAGACCTATCAATGGGAACAATTCTCCACGAGACTCCACTGCACCTGCTCCTGCTCCTAGAGTAAAAATAGGATCTCAAACAACCAAGAAGCCTGACTCCTAAGAGATGGAGAGAAGATAAGCAGAGAAAAGAGGAGGACGAGTAACACAAACAAATTTAAGTTATCCCACCGTGAGAAGCTGCAGCTTACAAACTTCCCACTCATGAGTTATCAAAAGAATGTGTTCTTTTTACCGTTACCACATCCTCCTGCTGGAGGAGGAGGACTTACTTATCTGTGGTGTCCTTTTAGAAAACAAACAACTTACCCACAACCCCTGCACTCTAAAGTCACTATACAACCTCAGCTAGAAGCCTTTGCTAAAGGCCACTGATGATAAACGCAGGTAAAATAGAGATCACACACAGAATATCAGGAGAAAGGAAAGCAGCAAAACTGAGGAGGAGATGGAGGGTAGCCGAAAAAAGGACCATCAAAACCTGTGCACGCCTTTCTTCAAAGTGCGGTAAGGCAGTGCACAAACAAGACTGCTGCTGCCTCACACCAATGGGCCCCATGGATACAAGGTCCCAGGAGAGGAATCTGGCAAGGTAAGATTCAAAAAACAGTAGTCTCCATCTAAAGCCAGGCTGGCATTTTTGCCAGCAGCTAACAAAGCACATCAGATTCCTGTCATTGACATGGTATGATCAGAACACATCGAACCAACTTCAAGTGCCCTACTACCCCGGCTTCCAATGGAGAAGAACGAAAACCCACCACCAAGAGGGAAGAATATTTAATAAAAGAAAATATTTTTACTGGAAGGGAGAAGGTAGTAAAGGATAGAAAAAGGAAAGGAAAAAAGTATTCCATAGGTGCTGAAGCACACAGGGTGATTTACCCAACCCACTGAGCTGCAGTCTGGGTTGTGGGGATGCTCTGCCATGCCTCTCCCCACAGCCCTGATGTTACAGGCTGCCTTAGGTGGAGGGAGCACAGGGTGAAGATCTGCCATGGTAAAACAAGCACAAACTGCATTGCTCTCCTCTCAATATTAACTTAAATAACTACCTTCCCCTTTCTAGCTGTCTGTTTTGTAAGCTAGCCAGATGACTCCACTGAGGGAGAACTTCAAATGTAAATGAGCATTCTGGTTTCCATGTTACAAGGTAAAAAAATAACCAACCAAAACCCAAACCCAAACACAGGACCAGATCTCAAACTTGAGATTGCTTTGAAAGTCGATAGACTTGCATTGATTTGCACCACATTAAGATCTAACCTTAAGATACCAACAATTTGTTTACATACATAGTTTAGAATGTCAAAATCAGAATCACTCAGCTGTGCTGATGATAATAAACCTTGAATTTCAAAATTAAAGTGGAGTTTCAGAAAGCAACATGGAAAAATAACTAATATCAATGAATCAAAGGATTGTTTTTTCCCCTTGAGTCAGTTTGTTTGCTTTAAATTTCATTATAACCTAAAGGTGTTAATTAATTCAATTAATTAATTAAAAGCGTGATTAAAGGGTAAAAAATAAAAGGGTAAAATTAAAGGGTAAAAAATAAAAAAATAAAAGCTTAATTAAAGCTTCATTAAAAGGTGTTAATTAATTAAAAGCTTTCATTATAACCTACAGCTATGACTTTTTAAGCTTTTTTTTTTTTTTGTCAAGGCAGCCAAAAGATGGCAGAAACGCACAGACACTCGGCCACCTCTGTGACACTGAATACTCCCAGATTCTGAGGTTCAGTCTATACTCTTAGAAGGTCTAGAGTCATAACCATAACGAGGGTCAGGCATCCAACAGCTTTTCTCCTCTCAGTAAGCTGGGGAAATGTGGCTGGACAGGAAGAGAGGCACATTTCCTAATGGCTTGTGAAAAGGGAGCCCAAATGAGATTTCTGTTCCAACATTTCCTCCTTCTCTCCCCATCTCTTCCTCTCTCAGTCCCCTGCTACTGCCTGTTCCATCTCCCCTTCCATCTCTGAGCAGGGTGGAGGGACAGGATTCTGTGGAAAAGCTGCTCTCAGCACTTGTCTTAACCGTTCACATACAACTGCAATCTCTCTTAGTGACTCAGAGATCAATGACATAGGGAAGAAAAAGGGAAGTCCCAATTTTAAACTTAGGCCCACAGAAGAGGTTTAACAGGTACCAGGAGAGTCTGTCATGTTACTTCGGATACTTACGCTAAGAAACTAAATCAAGAACCCTAATGAACGTGCGAGCACAGCTTAGAACTGTCAGGAGCAAAAGGGAAAAGGCAGGCAGACCTCTCCGACACCGGGAGAGGCAAATGCAGTTCTCTTTTGCAGGTTTACTGCTAGTACTCTTCCTACCTGGGTGGCTAATGGCTTTTTAAAAGGGCATTTTCTGCTACTGTCTACCCAAAAATATCAAAGTTTGGGCTGACTGACCCAGTGAGAGAACTCATGTATTTGTAGAAACTAAACTCAGGGATGATACACTGGGCCAGGCCACACATGGAGGTGAGCTCAGTTCTCTATTCCTGAGCTGTGCGGCCTTAAGCAAGTTCCTTCCCCTCTGTTAGCCCCTCCGCACCATATTAGTTTTGTATAACTAAACTCAAAACTCTCCAGGGCTGGGCAGTTTTATAGCTTGTATTTGTGCAGTGCTGTATACATAGCTTGCCATGACAGACCCTCCATCTCTGATGAGACCTCAATCAATGGGCTGTTGTAATACAAACCTTATTAACAGTCCTTACTGACTCATCTGTCTTCCAGCAACTTAGGCAGAGCAAAGTAACACCTATTTGTGTGCGCTTCATTACTGACATTCAGATCATTAAAAAAAAGCCAGATCCTTCCTAGTGAGAGCTACTCAATGGGAAAGCAAACATTTTATACAAAGAAACACGAAAGGTGACTGGAATATTTACACCTCACGTTCCTTAAGTGCACTCACATTAATTATTTCTGGTGTGTGGGCTTGCCAGTGAGCAATCGACAGCCTTCACAACTAGTGATGACACACGCAGGCAGCTAGCCATAAATAACCCCAACAGATGACGACGGAGGCCACGACATAGTTCTCTCTAATTCATGCAACGCACAAAAACAGACATAGAAAGGGATATAGCAAAACCACAAGTCAAAACATAACGCAGCAATATGCTGCATTTTTCTATCATATTGTCCTTTCTTCAGACTAATTTATCCCAGTGACATAGCTAGGCATCTGGGATATGCTATTATGTCAGTTGTTCTGCTGCTTTTCAGCAGGACCCTTGAACATGTCCTACCGTGCAACCTCTGGTCTTGTAACCTGAAGAGCAAAGTCTGCAACCGCCTCTTTCCTTGCGATAGCCAACACTTCATCTCCAATTTCCAGTTCCAAAAATACATTTTGCTGAACTACTCAATGGCTTCTGACATCAGCAGGTTTTATCTCTAACACAAGACAGTGCCTCTAGCTCACAGCAAAACTGCTAAAACAAATTGTTGCTATCGGCTGGGAGTACGGAAATGTTTAATTAAGAGTTAACAAGTTAACATCTAAGTTGTTAAAGTAACTCAGAGATTAGAAAATTGGTGTTATAATGAAACTTACTAATTTTATTGTAGAGTTCTCACTCATCACTGGAAAGAAATCCAAAAAAAACACGTTATAAATCTTCCTATTCATAAACATACATTCTTAGTTAAAACAGAGCACTATTTGCTTATGGCTTTTCTGCCATGTCACATGCAACATGTCTTACAGGGACAGCAGGTAAAGACAAGGGGTTTAATGTATAACATATAGCCCTGTTTCTGAACGACATAAGTTATGGGGGAAAAAAAAAAAACATGAGGTAAAATAAACACCATTCAATGAACATTGGCATTTCCCACTGTTCCATTTTCTACTACTATCTGGCAATATTTTTTCTGTTGCTCCTGCTTGAAAGACTCTTTGACCTTTTTCCTTTTCAGTCCTCCATCCCTGGAAGATACAGATTAAAAAAAATAGCCTTGAGTTCATTTCACGGTAAAGGTAGAAAAAGTTTAGAATATTTAGACTACATAGTCAAAGCAACTTTCATCTTAAACGTCAGCTTTTGCAGTACAACGCTCAATGATCTGTATTGCCAAAATCTATTATAATATAAACAATGCCTTTCCTTTAATCCAGCTTTTAACCGGCAAAGAATTTATTCTCATCAAATTCTACCTGTTGGCTGGATCCACGTTCCGTCAGATTGGTACCTCTTTTTATACTGCATTAGTCCACCACTTACTCTAGTGGAATTCTTCATGGAATAAGAAAATATTCGCTCAAACTCAGTAAAGGGTGGTAAACTACAGCCAAAGCACAGCTGTAGTATTAGAAGAAATTTTAAAAGATTCCAGGCTAAACTTTCAGATTACAGAACACCTAACTACGTTTCAAGCCCAACTTCAAAAGGTGTTGCTTCTTACCAAGGAAGTACAGACATTCCTCCTCGAGCAGCGATGACAGCCTTGACTCTGTCAGCAAAGTGGACAGCATCTTCTTCTTCCTGAAAAAGATATAAATGATTTGCTTTTCAACTTCAACATTTTCTCTACGCCCCACTTTAAAATATGCTTCTTGCTAGAGAGCAGGCACTCAGGTTTATGCCAGACTCACAAAGCCAAATGTGACCTGTAAGGCAGTTTTAGCAGGACCGCGGAAATGCCACCTGGCAAGTTAGCATGCTGGGTTTGCCAGCATTCAGTACCAAAAAGAAGTGGGAGGCTCTGTGGTTTCTAGGGCAGTCTGAAACAACATATGCTCAGAGCAAGGTCACAGACCTGGCCAGAGCAGGACATGCATCTGCTCCCAGTTCCTCAGTAACACTCTGACCACAAGAAGCCCAGAGTGAACCAACAGTGTCACCTTGGAGGAGACGTGGTGTCTTGAGCAGGGTTGGGGCCTGGTACATTCAACATCAGTAAAATTATAACCTTCTGGGCCAAAAACCAGTCTTCGCCTTCCTATAGCTGCTGTCATGCCTGCTCAAGTCTATTAAAATTAAGGTCAGTGCCTTTCCTGATTTCTAAAAAGATGTATGGTGTATAAACCAGACTGCTATATAGGTTTAGCAGCTCAGGATAACCAAGAATTTTAACAAGACACAAGCTAGAGACAAGATGCAAATCCTTCTTTTAGAGCTTTTCTGCCTTTGCAATGTTCGCTGTGCTAAGATGTATTTTCACTGGAGTAAGCAGGTAGGAATGATGAATACACTTTAACTGCCCAGCTATAAGCGCTCTGGTATGTCAACTTGCACAGATAAATAACCATAGTACAGAAAGTTTACAGCTCTCGCAGGCATAAGCTTTATTTACTCCAAGAGGACACCAAGGAAACCTCTCCCTTGGAGAGGGAAATGTAGGCCTACAGTAGGATTGTTTTCATAGCCTTAGCATGCAGCATTTTCTGATTTCCAATCTCTGCTTAATTTTAAGACTACGGTGTCATTTCTGGCTTTTGTCCATTAGGCTGTCAATAAAGATCACAAACATTATGTCAGCATATCGTGCCTAGCAGTACCAGTTTCTTCCCAGAAAACAGTTGCAAGCATCTCCAAAACATACATAAGCATAAGTACCTCTTTGACCATTGGTGGCAAGTACCACACATTGCAGACAATAGCCCAACTGGTCATCAGTTTAAAAGCATAGGTCATCATGGAGTATTTCATGCTGTTCCAGAACGCATCTCCAAAGCGAGGGTCATACTGGAACACAAGAACAATAAGCTGAAGGGCATGTATCTCTGCACAGGAGATCAAGATGTACACACAGAAGGGATGACAGGCATAGAAGTAACAGCAGAGATCAGCCCGAGATGAAAAAAAACAATTCCAAGATGAAAAAGTAAAACGATACTCGAAAAGGAATTCACGGTGTCAGTTCTGAGAATGGACAATTACAAGGCACAAAATACCTAGTATCTACAAAACAAGAGTTCATCCTGGGCTACACACACTGTACAGCTGGACTGGCGTTAAACCATGTAGGTCGCTCTTTTTTGGCCATGAAGTCACAGCTCAACCTTTTAAATTGGGGCAAATCTAATCAAACCTCCTCAAAGCAGCAGTAAATGCAGGCTGCAGCTCCATGTCTTCACTTTTACTAAAAGCTAATAAAAGCTCATGCTTAAAAACAACCATGACAGCCCCATAGAAACAAATCTCAACTATAACCGGATACATCCACTCAAAGAGTCAAGACCTCTAATAACGTCTATATCTATAGATACACTAACTACAAGGTTTGCTTGATAATGCTCACAATACCTGCAACAGTTTCCATGAGATTAGACAACATCATAGCTGCAGGAAAAGGAACCAACGTAGTCAGAGGTAAAGTGACTCCGCTAAAGCTACTCAGAAAGCTCTGGAAATGCCAAGAAAATAATCAATTCCTAGTCCCGTGCCTTTATCCCCACAACAGACAAGAGCCAGGAGCCTTCGGACAGAAAGAGCAGACAGAAGGGAGCACAATTGCAACGGAGCTTTTCAGGTTGCTCTCAGTCAGTCATAAAAGCACTCAGAAATTAATTTCCCATACGGCACTGACCTGCAAGACACTGCACATCATAAAAAGGTTCAGATTTCTCAGGGCTTATTTAGTGCCTTACTCACGCAGAACAAAGGCCTTATTAAGGTTTACACATGAATATTTTCTCTGACTTGAAAACATTCTTCAAATAACCCTTCCATGCTTGGGAACTAGAGATACATTACCTTAATGGCTACTGGATGGATGGTCCCTCCCACTTCAAAGCTTCCCTTCTTAAACATCATTACTGATGTGTTGTTTATGCAGGTACCTGGCCAGAATTAAAACAGGTAATGAGTTTATCCATTCTAATAAAAGTATCAATGAATGAATCCAAATTTGCCTTAAGGAGACTTAAGTTGCTGGAGGACAAAGCAAACTTCAGAAACCCAGAGTCTGTTCTCTCTTCTATTAAGCTACTCAAACCAAATAGGTAGTCATAAACCTGTTGTAAAATAATGGAATTTGACTTTTCATATCTCACAAGAGCTAATTAACTCTACAGAATAAAAATAATTTAAAAAAAAAACTCGTTGTAAAGGTCGGCTGTAATAAACTGCACTTGATGGCAAGAAGTGAGCACAGCAGTAAAATCAGTATAGTTTTTTCTTACCTTCTGGAAAAATTAAAATGGGTAATTTGGTCTTATCCGCAACGTGTTCTCTAATTCTGTGGAGCAAAAAATAAAATTCCAGTGTACGTTCCACTTTCGTAGAAGACTCTCTCATTCATACTCAGCCAGGAATCTACATATATGTTATCTCTTAAATATGACAAGAGAAAGCCATCGCCCAATGCTCTTTGCCAGTCAGTAGTCTCTACCAGAATAAGAATTCGTTTCAGGCCTGTTTCTTGAAGGGTCTCTTGCTAATTGTGTAAGTAGGTTTTCTACAAAAGTGAATAGCTCTCCTTTTATTTCAACCATTTTAACCCAATTAACAGTGGTACTTGAGAGACACGTGAACTGTTTCCTGCTTATCTTTGACAGGCTCCAGCTGTGAACTGGAAATTCTGCCTAAAATATTTTATTGCCTAAAATACAGCAGTTTTCCATATTTCACGTTTCCATGCTTCCCAGCTTCACAACATCAGTTTTATACATACCTAATAACTCTCATCATCTAGATAAGAAGCAGAACAACCTTTTACTACGTTTGGTGCATCATTTGAAAAAAAAAAAGTGTATCACCACTATGTAGAGCACACTTACTGACACGTAAAACTAGTTGTTTTTCAGGACATATCTGCCTTTTCTAAGAATCAAGAGCATGCAGCTTCTCTCCAGGCCGCCTTAAAGAACAAAGGCAAAACATCAGATAGCAAAATGAGGGAATGATCCAGCACAGAGGGACCTCATCCATTCTTCTAAAGACTAACTGCCACAGAGACTTGCTTAAAGTTAGCTGCTTTGCACCCTATTTCATGAAGATTTAGGGCAGTTAAAAACAATTTACTTTGTAAAAAGCCTGAGAACATAAGAGCCACAATGAGCCAAACCTGTTCATGTCCTTAAGTCCAATATGCTGTCTCTGACAGCAGTCGACAAACTGCAGGCCTGGAGAGCAGAACAGGAATCAAGCAAACTGTAAAGACGCTTCCCAGATGCTCTTCCAGCTTCCAGGAGCCAGGTGGTATCTTGGTGATTTTTTTTTTCCTTATGAACTTGTTTAATTGCTTCCGCAAACTTTTGCACGCGAGGCTGATAAGGGCTGAGGATGTTTCTAATGAGTTGTGATTGGTTCCCTCAAGTGATCTATCCTTCTCCAGAAGCAAACACACGAGGCTAAAGTTAAGATTTGCCACGATCAGCCTCCCTTTATCCTGTACGCATGATGGATACAATCAGCCTTGCAATGGCTCAGAACTGATGAAAAACCATACGAGGGCAAGGCACAATCTGGGAAGCAGATGTGCTGACAAAACTTGGATTCCTGTCCTGACATCTCAAGTTATCAGTTCTGAATCTGAATGAGCAGGCTGATGCCTGGGGCAAGCAGTGCGATCATGGAAACGGAGAAATTCCGAGGTTACAGGGCAAATGGTCAAGAGCTCAGAACAGGATTGCTACACCTTGCCCCCTAAGTGATGGGGCAGTTGCAGAACTTACACTGATGACAACCTACAGCTGCTCATCAATAAGAGATGTAGGGTCAGAACGTTCTCAAATCGCACTTATGGCTCACAGTTTCTAAACTTGATGGGAAAAATTAAGTTAACACCTCACTACCTTACTTCTTTCTCACCAGGTGACGGGCTTTCATTTCTGAACGTTCAAACAAAACGTGCTCAGTGGTTTTCATGCAAGATTTCTGAATAAGTCCCAGAAGCCCTCCATGTGCTTGGCCAACCTGCAAGACCCAAAAATACTGGTTACTATGCAAACACATGCACATACTTAAATAAAAAGTTCTGAATGAAGATGCATCAGTTTCTGAGCTCGTTCACATGTGATCCCAGTCCTCTTGGTCAAAAACGTACACACACCTACCTCTGTTCACCACTCTGCAGTCCTGAAAGTGAGACTCTGAACACTATCAAATCCCATTCTTTCTACCAATAAGCGTATGATCTCATCCAACACTGTATCTGTGCGCATCTCAACATTACCACTGTTTATCAACTCTCTTGTTCATACCAAAGAATAGCATCCATCACTAGCCAGGATTAGAACATCTAACGGAGACGTGTGGTTGGCTACACAGATGCCTCCTTTCTGTGGTCTGTTTTCTCTGCAATGACAATCGTAAAAGTAATTACTTGATGTTTATTCTCGAGGCTCCAGGCCCCACCAGGAAATTCATCTAGCGAATGCATACCAGCCATAGAAACTCTCAGCCACAAAGGCATTTCAGACACGTAGCACATCTGTAAATCCATAGGAAGCAGAAGAACACAAAACATTTTTAAAATATGAATATTACTGTCACACACATTAAAACTTCTGGCAGTATATTACAGTGGATGAGTCATTGTTCCTCATTCTTTAAAGCGCCCCTTCAGACTTCACCAGTTTTGGCATTTCAGTAAATTCTTTATTTCTGTATGTTAGCTTCCTCATAGCTGGGAATATGCAATTTCTCTGCAGAAGACATTTTAGTTGCACACATTACCATTCAAGAGAGATATATATTAAAGACTACTCAGAGATACTAAAACTCTAAGTTTAAACACACCAGAGCATGACCTTTGTTGCCTTACAAAGCGAAAAAAAAAAAAAAAAACACCCACCAAGGAGCCTATATTACATAAATCTCCATAACTACAATAACTAAGATTGAAGATCTTACTGAGATACCACCGACAATGTACTTTAGGAAAGAGGGTAAAGGATTAATTACTGAACAAATCAGCTAATAAAACAAATTATAGGTCTTGAGAAAAACGCCTCGGTTCAAATTTAATCAAGTAGACAGCATTATTCCACCTTTACACACCCTGCAAATACACAACAGAAAATACAGTAGGGCATCAAAATGCCTTAAGAGAAAGGAAGACAGACAGGGTTCAGATTACCTAACTCAGTTCTTGAATCTAATTTCATCTACCATAATACTTACGCAATAATGAATAAAAATCCCCCTCTGAAACTTGAGGCGCTTGGTACCATAGAGTACACTTTAAAAAATGAATAATGCACAAGTGAGAGTAGGTTGGCACCACTCGCCTGTTATGGAAATGAACAGCACCACTCAGACATCGGACCCCTAAGGCAGCACAAGTCATCTGGACCTGGTTGCTCAGCCAGCGTTTAACCCTAGAAGAAATAAAGCCATGCATACGTTTCCAGTTCTCTGTAGTCACTCACAGCACAATATCGCGTAAGCTTCCCAATTTATTCCCAACAGTTGCTATCACAAAAAGTACACCAAGATGATTCATTGCAATAGCTGTGCCCAACAGGACAAGCTAACTGGATATCAGAGACATTCTTGGCTCCATTCTTCTATTCAGGTCTATTATAAAATCATCACATTCAAAGAAGAGGAGATTATAGTAGGGGTTTTGATTTACAGATTTCACCTGGAAGAACCTGCTATAGACTCATTCACTAACCCTTATTAAATATAGACATGTGTAGCTGGTAAATCACATTGGAGTCGTTTGCACTGACAGGACTTAACTCCCCTCACAGTGTTAATACTGATCTGCTCATGACAGGTTTTACTTGCCCTATTCTGAGACATAGAGTATCCTCTTTATTTTCCACTGTAAGACGGAGTAGCTACCCGGTATATTCCGGCAGTATCTTTCTGGGTTACATTGCACGTCTGCTTTTGGATACCATTACCTTTCGGTACCCTGTGAGTTTACAACAGAGATATATCACCCCACAGTCTTCCATGTTAATCCTCCTCGCTCAAGCAGAATTATATTCTAATGCTCTAATTCAGTTCCTTGAAGAACTGCAACAAAAACGGCAAAGAGTTCTCAACAAACATTTACCTGCCATTTGGAAACTGTCCTACTACCGTGGTTGCTGAAACCAGCAAGAGCATACTGAAAGAAGCCAAGCTGACGCTACAAAGTAAAATAAACCTCTTAATTAATTGGTAAGATTAAAAAATTGGAAGATCAAGCAAAAAAGCCTTTTAACCCCTTTATCCATTCCAGGATGCTTCTACCCTCCCTTAGTAGCATTTAATTAGCAATACAAACCAGTTAAGGCCAAAGGGATAACATGAGCCACAGATTTTCATTCAATTAATCCTGCATTGAGTCCAAAAACCTTCTGTTGCCTGGAGCATATCTTCCAAAAAGCACCATGCCTTGATCTCAAGGTATCAGGTAGTAAGGAATCCACCAAGTTCAATGAGGCTAAGCAGTGGCTATGTGATTCTTTAAAGTACCTAAGATTATATTATAAAATGCAACGCAAAGACTTGACATTCAATTTTTAAAAATCTACCCAGAGATTTCAGCACGTATTTCAATCCTGTGCAGTTAAGTTACTGCACAATCATGAAAATTAATTGTCCTTAGTTACTAAGGACCAAGCAAAACAAAAGCTAAAGGTTTTTCTGCATGAAAAGTTGTCTCCCTAAATTGTCTAAGCTTACACAGAGGCATATGTACTTTGAGAGGTGATTTACTGGTATAAGACACCTTTATGCACTGCGAGAGTTTCTTTTAAATACTTTCCTCCCAAAGAAGAAATTAGAGCCTTTAAAAGCTCCTGCTCTTTAGAAAAATGTGTGAATATTTGTAATTGTGTGCTCCATGTGATAAAAGTTGCTTTTGCTTAAAAGATACCTCAACAATTCTGAAAATTAAATATATCTCAAGTGTCTTTTTTTTTTTTTTTTTTGCCCCATCCAACTCTGTGCTCCCAGAACATTAGCTTTCCTCCAAACTCCAGGCATTCAGCATACAATCTCCCCCACATTATTCAAGCAAGTAAAGCCTGATCCCTTCAATTAAGACAATTGTTATTTTATATCAAAAACATCTCCATATGTTTTCTATGAGGTTTTGTCGAATTTAAAAAACAAGTTAAATGAATAGCGACATTAGCATACTAAGAAAACAGAACACGAGAAATGTACATCAACACTTTTTATGGATATTTGAGTTTTGAAGGCATCTTCAAAATCCAAGTCATGCCACCTTCTCATTCCGGCATTAGTCAATAGCATATAAATTTCACTGATCTTTTGTAAAAAGTAACTTTAAAAAAAAGGCAACTCCAGCTAATTACATCTGGCTTACCGAAGAGGCATCAGGAGACAGTACCGAATTAGGATCCCAATGACCCACACAAAGGTCAGTTGCCAGCTGATACGGTGAAAGCTGACATTAGTTCTGCTAAGGAGGTTCCAGGAGACCAGCTCCTCAGAGGAGAACCGCCGAGTGACTTCATCTTCTGCAACAGCCTCAAACCCCTTCTTGGAGAAGTACAAAACATCAGCAAGGTTGAAGCGTCCTCGTCGCTGGCCAGCAATTTCCTCTTCCATGGAGGCTTCCTCCCTCTGGATGATCCCTTAATAGTAAAAAGCAAACAAAAAACATCTGCATGAGGAAATGAGTCTTTCTTCCACACAGAAAAATGGACAATCAGAATTCCAGAAAGAGTAAAAATACTCATACTTTTTACGAGTAGTTCTCCTACTGTAAGCACTTGCAGCAACTGCACTGGAATGTTTGGTTTACGGACTGGCAGTTAACTCCACAGGTTGCTTCTCTAATCCTGTGCCCTATCACATCATTAGACTGTTGAAGAGACAAGCATTCAGAGTCAGTTGCAAATAAAACTCTGAGCAGGACACCTTCTTCATTGTAATTTACCAAACGATATACGTACACGCAGCATGTCAACATTGCACTGCCAAGATTACAGGTCCCTGCTCTTGCCTGGATGCATAAAGTCAGGTAGTGTTTATTGTGTTGTTGGTTTTGCTGTTCTTGTTTAATTTTGCTTTTTTGCAGTACTACCCCAGCTGCAACAAACTCCTTCCTCTCACATGTTTAGTTCAGCGCCTCCTCCCTCCCATTCCTCTTTTCTTTATGGGTCACTTAACTTCTAAAAGCACAAAGGTGTCAACTTTTTCCCCCACAAACATACACACTGTAATGCAAAAGCGCTGTACGGGAAGAATTAAACACATTTATGTTTCACATCTAAAGTTATGCCTCACAGTGAAGTCTGATGTTTGCTGAAATCACTCTGAGGGCAGATTCTTAGCTAGCTGGTTACAGCTGGTTTTTAGAAGCATTAAATACGCATTATTTAAAATGCATTCAGTGTGTCTTAAGTGTGCTTAAGCCTCCGATCAGAATCACAAAACCTTTCTCCAGCTGGATTTCAGTTGAACCTTCAATGTCAGGGCAATCATCAGACCTGAATGCCATCAGCTGACAACCCAAACAATCTATCTTGGGTTCCTATGACTAAAAATGCCACTAAAAGTAAAAGGATTATTATGAGATTTTGATCTAGTCCTTTCCGTCAAAAAAAAAAAAACAGGAAAAATTGACGGGCAGGGAAACCCTACACTGTCTTTCAAATTCTAACCCCATACCTAGAGAAGAGTTCAAACTCTAAGAGTGATCCAAAGGCTGATGGAACAGATTTAGTAAGACTCAGTCTTTTTGTGTGCTAGGAGCTAAGAGAAGAACAGAGAAGCTGTAAAGAGAAGTGTCCGGTGCAAAAAATAACCATTCCTCCTCCTAACCCTCTAAAGAGAGGAAACTTATGGAGTCAAAGTACAAAATCCCCATGAAAAGGGGGACAGCTTCCCAAACGCTTATCAGCGATGTCTTTCTCCTCCCATCCTGCTCTCTTTAATGCCTGTTATCCAGAAGACTCATCAACAGGTATCTTGCTTATAACACACTTAGTCTCTTTTGTTGGTCTGCTCATGGAACTTCATTTTGACCCTTCTAGTTTTCTTACTTAACATCAGATGCAATTTATGTTTCCGTTCTCTCTTTCCTAGGTAAGATATTAAAATAGTTGCCATTTTACCAGATGAATACTGCTGTGTCGTCTTCATACAAAGATCTTACCGTTGGAGGTTAAATTTTCAAGTACCAGCGCCTTCTGCTTTTTTACTCCCTTCTCAATCTGCAGGGTGGCCCACTGTTCCCAAAACAAGAAAAGTAAATGTTGATGGTTTTTATTTTGTCATTGCCAAGTATTCTTTAAAATCCGTTTGTGAATTGTCTGAGCCTTTCTTACTGAAGTCAGGGCTTAGGTTTTCGTTCATTTTTCAAATTCAGTTGTAAGGCTGTTGTGCACACCTCCAGTTTCATTTGTTATATTGATTACCTTTTGCCATTGTCATGAAAAATTATTTGGTTCAAACTTATTCTCAGAACTCATCCAGATTTTTTTCGTTTTTGTTTTAAACCAGATTACTGAGCTATCTGACATTCATGAGTCCAGAACTCCCTCTTCGCTAGTCTGCTTCAGGCAAACTACGCAAAATACTGTCATTGACATTAGAGGCATTCTGGAATGATAGACCTAAAAAGGAATTTTAAGGAATAAAAGAAATTATCTCAGCCTCTGGGCATTCATGCCGTTTGTGTCAACAGAGAACAAAGAGAGGAGGGGGCCATTTCTTATTGAATAGTACTTCTGACGGAGGAGAATTTTCAGTAATGAGCATTCACCTTTCCCTGTCTTTACCTTTTTGAGCTAACCCTTTTCTCTCCTCCCTGTGCAAACTAGCACAAAACTCAATTAGCAAAATCAAATAAACAAGGAAGGAAAAAAACAAACCTTTTCTATAATACATTCAACAATTGGAACATCTCGTATAAATACACAAGATCGTTATAAAGACCATTTGCAATACTGCTGCTTATTTCTTAGGGTTTTATATTGGCATAAAATACAATAATAAATATTCAGATGTATAAATAGTAGAGCTCTTCAGTACTACTCTTCCCATATTTATGTCTACATATCTGTCCTAACAGGACACAGGTAGTCGGGGGCGGGGGGGGGGGAGGGGCTCTGCTCATTATTAAGAAAGCAACTACCCACTCTTCATGTATTTTCAGCTGGCATACGGCTTCCCACCTACAACAGATCTGGATTCATCCTTCTGTTTCAGGGCAAACAGTTTCTTTCCCTCTTATTGACATGTACAGCCATTGAAGTCACCGTGCAGCTTAAACTCAAATAGTTTTCACCATCTTTCAGACCTACAATTTTGCATGTGCCAAAAACTTAGACTAGCTTTTTGTCCTCCTTAGATTTTGTGTCTACCAGCAACTTTTGTAGCTACTGAAGCTGAAGTCAATGACAAAAAGGGACACTTTTATCATAGCCTAATTAAGATATTTTAGCTACCTTTAGTTCACAGACATTACCAGCCATATTTTAAAAATTGAAAAATTAAAATGAAAAACAAAAAGCAGAATGGGCACAGTGATGTTATGTATAGATATACTAAACTCCACAAAATTCAACTGTTATCACAGCATAAAGAAAGATATCTCAACCTCTGGATTGTCTATACTAAAACATTATCGCATTAAGATACAGTGAAAATTTAAAACACAATAGCTGTTCCAGCATGGACAAGTCCCATTATTCGCTAGGAAAGGGGAACGGGCACATTATCTACCCCAATGTTTCTTAATACACGGCAAGTCAATCAGAAGCGGGGATCCAGGGGTAGTCACGAAAATTGCACCCCAGACATTGAGAAATGAAAGAAAAATACCATATGAACAAGAAGGTCACACCAAAAAAGGAACGGAAGACATGCAACAAACTTGAACTGTTCATAATCTGCACCGCTCCTCACCCCTCCCGCAGTATCCCAAAGAACAGTTGCAAGGCATGAGGGAAGGGGAAGAAAAAATAAAATAAAATGAAAATCACCGAACACAGCAAATAAAGCCCCCTGCCTTACTCTCTGCTTTCCTATCTGTTGTCAAACACCCTTATCTTGCATATCATGCTCTTACACGGAAAGCACCTGCCATGAGCTTGCTCATACTGTCTTAAGGTTATTCTGAATACCTCACGGAGACTGGCTTTTGATCCCTACTTTTTTAAAAAGACAACTATTGACCAAGGTGATTTCTATTCAGCAAATGTAAATTAGCAAAATCAAATGAGTAGGACAAGACTAAACTGAACACAAATTGAAAAAGTTGACTAGTCAAGTATAAAATCCTGCCAGGCCATTACCTAGTACCTCACAACACAGAGGAACAGCTGGGTAAAAATGACAGTCTGTAGTTATACAGGCAACTAAGGCTACAAAGGCAGACAATGAGGAAGAGCTTCCATAAGCGGAACAGTTCCACAGGCTTGTTAGTTCGGAAAAGAGGTGGCCGAGATAGTGTATGACAGAGGCCTATAAAAACATGACAGGCAGAGAACGGTCACTCATTTTCTCTTCTACACAAAAACTGTGGAGCGTAATGTAAGAATGGGCAGCAGCTACGAACAAAAATCTTTCTTCACGCAACATGCAGTCAAGTCACGGAGTTCATTAGCAGCAACATACTGCCAGAGATAAAAAACTGAAATCGATTCAAGTAGTTAGGTCAAGCTATGGGAAGAAAATTTTCATGAGATATGAAACACATGAACCTGCATCAGAGACTCCAGCAATGAGCACCTGGGAGAGTATTCCCGGCACTACTGCTGTATGTTCACCCTGCTCTTACGTTTCTCACTAAGCCTTTGAGTTGACTCCTCTCAAAAGCAGGCTATTGGCCAAACTTTGGATCAATGACGCAGTGGAGTAGTTTTTACCTTCTCATGCATTGGGTGACATCCTTACATTGAATCTGTTTTTGAAACACAACGTAAGGCTTTGTGATTGCCTTTGTTTTGCACAGTATTGAGACAGAGCAGTCACACTTGTCTTAGTTGCAACACTAATGAAAGGATGTTTTCAATAGCTTACAAAACCACAGATGTTGCAACTAACACAGAATTTAAGTGTTAAACAGAGCAACTCCATTCCTAAGTCTGCTGACTGAATAATGAGAACTCAGGTACTGTGCTTTCTTCCCTCCCCTTTCTGAAGGATGAGGACATTAGGAGTCTCAACATCCCTCAGCTTGAATCCCAGCTTGAATACCGAAAACTTGATGCCTTAACTCCAACAGCCCATTCATTTGAAGCTCCCTGTAATTATATTCCAAACAAAATGACTGTGCACAATACTTCACTTTACCAATTCTTCTCCTCAAAGTACATTATCATTCAGAGCTATACAATACGGAATATTCACTCTCTAAAATCTCATTTCTACTGTTTTGGTGGGTTTTTTTACTCCTTCCCTTTCTCAAGCGCAGCTCGATGTGTTGTTCAGTAACCCATTCTGCTGTATTATGTCATCGCTTACTTTTTTCCTCTTTCTACTTCCCTTCCAACGTTCTGCTATCCCTTCTCCCAGGTTCTCATAAAGCTTTTTCAAATCCTTCATTACACAGGTTCTTTTCAAACCTCTTCTTGGCCTAATTCTCACGGGTAACAAAGGCACATTGCTTACTTTGCAGCAATTACTTGATGTAAAATCTTCTGGTGTAACTACAAAGAGAATATCAGCGGGTTTCTAGTGCCATCTAAAATAACATTCTAAGATCAAGCCCTCAGGAATTTTTCGTCCAACAGCCTATCTAGTTACATCTCACCTCTCATGTCCCAGCCAAAAACCTAGAGCAAATGGTCTGTGTATTATACCCCAACGCAGCTCTGAAGAGGACGGGCAAGCTCCAACTCTCCATGTTCAATTGGTGGAAAATATTCAGAAGTCTCCTGGCTGCCCATCTGCGGGCAGATAAATCAGTTCAGTAAGGTTCTAGTCATTCGTCTGGAGCAAAAGCAAAAGAATCATTTCTTTACTCTGTGTTGCAGTGGCTAGCTCACAATAACTGTGTACTTAGAAGCATAGCAGAGAGCTGTTTCTATTCGCCTACGTGTTCACAGCATCTGCCCATGCTCCAATGGGAATTTACAGAACGTTAGCTACCTCAATGTGCAAGCGACCTATTTTTCAGTTTAAGACACGGCTACTGCAAACCTTCCCGAAACTATCCTGTGGGATGGATCTGGGCTTTTTGGGTTCTCAGAAAAAAACTCTCGCAAAATATGACAGAGCTGGCAGACATTCAACACAGCCCACAAGCTGCCCTCCAGAAGCAGATGTCAGTTGTGCATGCATAAGAGCAGGTCGAGACAGCCTCTGCAGTTGGGTGAAGCGATGCTGACTGGGCCATGCGGGAGGCTCAAAGTTTTCTTAGGATTTACTCTCCAGCTTGAGAGTAGGGCACCAGACTTCAAAAGTTTCACTGGGGGAGTCCCCCAAAAATACTCTGTGTCAATATAATTTCTATCAAAATATTAGCTGAGACTCTAGTAAGATGAACTGGTAAGGGCAGTGCTGCTTTCACTCTGTTCTTGAGTCCATTTTTGGACCTAGGCAAACCCACCATGCATCAGTTCAAAGAAGTATCCATAACACTAGCTTGCTGATGCTTTCCCTGTACACGACTGCTTCTCAAGAAGCATTACTATTCCAGCTACACAAGGAAGTTCAGACCTCGTGAAAATCCAAACACGATTCTTGGGACATGGGGCTACAGTTGCAATGCATGTTTATCCAACTCCCCATAGGACTTCGACAGCACAGTATTTATTTCATACTAACAAAAACATTTTCTTTTACAAGTGCCACATCAACACTAAAGGGCTAGGGGAACGTTGCTTGCTTAGCTTTGCTGGGTATCGTCGTTTCCACCAAAACCCACTACAGACAGGCAACTTTTAAATAAGAGTTTAAAAGTCACAACTGAAAGTTTGCAAGCTTATTGGCAGGGATAAGCCTGTCCCAGCCAATTTCATTTTTAACATGTTCAGAAATATTTTTTAAGGATAAATGAAATGTAATAATAGTAAGTAAATAAGTACCAACAGCTGTATAATAGAAACTTATCGAACTAACCTCTTGACAATCTTTTATTATTACCCCATAAACACGCCCTCTAGAAAAAGCAGATTTTCAAGCCTTGAAACCCGTTTTTAGAAAACAGTTTGGTTTGTTTTAAGAAATAAACACCTAGATTCCTCACTGGAGGAGAGGCAAAGGATACAAACTCAGGTCTTGCCATACACAGATTCCATCTTGCTCATGTGCTCCGGTTACTGTTCTCAGTGCTAGAACACTGCAGAAGTGAAGAAATGAGGTGTCTCGTCATATGCCATCATTATTCATTGCTCAAGAACAGATCTGCTAACTTGAACCTGATCCTGAAAGACCTGGAGCTCCCCGAAAATTCAGTAAGGGCTAAGCATATCCATTCTTTGCAAACTCAGTTTTGAAAGAAATAACATTTGACCTTAAAATCCTTGACTTTAATATCTACTCTTATTTTTCTCAAATTGACACAACATGGAGAAAAATGAAACATGTTTTCCCTCTGCCTCCTAATTTGTATGGTCATATAAAGCTGTGAGAAGCAAATAGAAAGTATTCTCAGATCAGAACGGCCTCATTCTCTACTCACTCAAGCGCAAGACAATGGAAAATCCAGCCATGATTTCCACGGGGCTTTTTCCTGGGCAAAATCTAGCTACTTCTTAAGTACTTCCCAGAGCACTGACATTCCTGAGATATAGTCAATATTATACTGATACATGATTTATACCAATACACGATTAAGCGTCTGCTATTACTTTTTCAGAACAGCTATCCAGGAAGGCATCATATTTTGCCACTCAGGCTAGCACCAGGAACCAAACATAGTCTTTGTGCCATTCCCCATTAGCAAGATCCCAGGCAACCAGGTAGTGTCACAGCCAGAAGCAACTTGACACTTGGCCAGACTATCAACGTCAAGTGACAATTTTTGAACAAAGGGGGCATATAACCATACAAACCTGCTTAAAGCAAACTGCATCCTAAGCAGCGGTTTCAGCAATACCTTCTTCTATCAGCCCCAAGACTTCCACAAGAAGCCCAGCAATTGGACGCACAAGCTATAACTGAGCATTCCCCAGTACCACCCTGTACTGCCAAAGAACAGCAATCCACTGCCAAAGCAAATGAAACCTAATGCTCCCTCCCTTCTTTCCCCCACCAAGATACCTCTTAGCTACTCTTGTGTCACAGCAAGAAGCACTTTGAACAATACCTGGGAGAAGACAGAGGCAATGAATCAGAATGTGAAAACAGACAAAACTTTCTTTTTTGCCTTCAGGACAGTTAGAGAATCACTTTCCACTGAAAAACAACAACAACAACGTGTACATGGTACAAACCAGAACTACAGCATGTAATCTTGTGCTCTTTCCTTTATTAGCTGCTGCCAGCTGGGTAACTATGCATATAAGGCTATATCTGATCTCAGAACAATTAACTTGATTACATATATATGTGTGTGTGTATACATATATATATATATATCTAATCTATATAAACGTATATACAAACATACACACACACACACACATATTTATATATAAAAATTACTCCTCTGTGTTGGGAGCACAAGATTATCCTGCTCATAACCTGTTAAGAAAACTGCAGATAACAACAAAAGCATTTAACATGCTTTTCAAAAGAGAAGTGGCTTCCGGTAGTAAATGCCCAGCCGGCGGGTCAAATTTCCTTTCAAATAGGGAAACACATAAGAAGAAACTACAGAAATTACTGTAATATCTGCCAGCTGCAACAGCAAAGCTCTCCAATGAGCTCCTCAGGCTTATGCCAGATGCAAGAGAGCCTGATGAAATCAATTGCACACACAAGTGCCACAAGCCTCTTATTCAGGTTACCAGTAAGAATTTAATTAGCATACTGGTGGCTCATAAAAAAAACAATCATATAAAAGTCAGCATGATTTATAGTCACTTCTAAGTCAACGTTACTTACAGCTACTCATTTCCCTTTGACAGGAATATCTGAAAATACATATGTAACCCCTGAAGCTTGCAATCACGACTCAAGTACTTCAGTACTAGATGATGTGCAAACAGCTGTAGACAATCTTTGCCCAAGAGTTTTTAAATCGGCGTGGGGGGGGGGGGGGGCAGGGTGGAGATGACAACATACAAGAGACAAATACAAGACTAAACTGGGGAGGTAAGATGGACATACTATAAGCTGTATCAAATTTACCAAACTGTTAGGGATATCTTCTAGTGCACAACTAGATGGCTTCAACAGTTTAAGAAGAAGAAGAGTAACAATAGTAATAATAATTCTTCTGCCACAGTCAGAAGAGCATACTCATGAAAAGCAGTTTTGTGCCCAAGGGATGGAATTCATCTATTGGAAAGGTGAAACACTTCTCTGTTCAACACAACAAAAATCATAGCACCTACTTTTGGCCACTGACAGATATGAAACATCCAACTGCAAAAATAAATGCAATCCTGGCTTATTAAAGCCCACTAATTTCACTAGTATCACCAACAATATCAGCAGAGTCAGGATCTTCACCATGACCTATTTATTCATCAAAAAAAAAAAAAACCACTTGTAGAAGACTGCATGGATTCCTCAAGTCTTGTACAACAAAACTTGTGACTGCTTTATCATCCAGATTTATAAACGGAAGAAGCAGACATATGCCGTCAGTATTCTTTCCTAGAACAGTACTCACTAGAAGCATATAGTTAAAATAGTTCAGATAAAACAATTAAAACTCATGTATTTCTAAAATACATTTTCTTGTTACTTACAACCTCCCATAAACAAATATATCCTTTTATTTAGATTTGACCGTTAATAAGTATACTGTGAAGCATTCTTACCAACTTGAACTATAAGCACCACATCATGGAATCTCTATTTTAACAGAAGATAGTCTTAAGTTAGTAAGTTTAAAGCCCATCACATAACTAGTTATCATTGAATGAAATGAACTATTCAAAGGAGCTACAACATCAATAAAAGCTATAAAAAACACACTGAAGGCTCCCAGAGTTCACAGAAGTCTTTCCGCTGACTTTTATGATATCCGTATCAAACATCCAGGCTATTTTATTAAATACGTCCTGTAGTATACACATACTTATTTAACTCAATACTCAACTTACCTCTAACGTTTTAACTACAATTTTCACGTAGATATGAGAAATCCCCAGGGACACTCTAAACATCGAAGGCAACAGAACTAGCACCACAAACAGAACCAGACAGACCGACAAAATCTTGCCTTCCACAAGACCGTAACCCCCTCTATTTTTTTCCATGCTTGCTCCTTCAAAATGCCAACCTACTGCCTGACAGTATTTGCTCATCTGTAGTGGAGAATCCAGTAAACTGAAAGAGACAGAGGCAAACAGAAATTACACATTCTAAGCCCTAGAATCCCTAGGAGAGGGCTGCTCTCTTCATCCCGCCCTAACTCCACCCACTTCCTTACAATTGGTAAGCATTTACTCATCAGATATAATTCAGGGGAGAAGAAAGAAAAAACAGGTAACTAATAATATATGTCAGGTAATAAGATGCTTGGAAACTTGTCAATGTGTCAACTAGTTTTCACAAGGTATCCTACCAATAGGTTACAATACAGAGCAAAGTAGGTGTGGTTTTCAGACCTTTGAAAATGTTGTCTTTCAAAACTAATTGAATGCATGTAACACTTCCCTCACTGAAGTTTTGACCAAATTAGTAATTTATTTGGTCAGACTTTCTACTACATGGCAAAATGACAGCTCTGTTTGCATAACTGATTAAAGGAACCCAACTGAAGCTTTAGATGTGGTAAGTCAGGCTATTGTATTAATACCTGTGAGATGGAGACAGAAATTGCAACAGGTGTAAATTAACAATCCAAGGGAATAAAAACGTGCTTCCCCCATTGCTCCGCAAGAAATGAGCCAAATCGTATTACAGAGTTAGATAACGCACGGCAGTGAGGTAACAACTCGCCTATCTTTGAATCCATTCGGCTGCACAAGTTAAATATGCTAGCTAAGTAGGTTTCTCCTTTTATCGCATGAAATGCCCAAGAGTTAAATTTAGTATTCTTTGGAAAGTCCAAGTTCAGCCCCGTAGAGCCTACCCTGTCCACTTCTATGTGCCAGAGAAGAAATAAAGCTGAATAACAGTGTTCCTAGAATTTAAGAGGAGCATATCAGCTGCTCATTTATAAACTTATCACAGAATAAACTAATTTTGGTGGAACGATGACTTCCAAAGTGGTGTCATGGGAGTCCGTGAAAGGCTTTTCTTTTGAGTGTGCCTACACTAGCATTTCTGTTTGGAGCAGGGGCAGTGCTTTTGAAACAAGTTTCCCTCTTCTCCCCACGTACCGCTCTTTGGTCCGTGTTGTGGAGCAGTCCTGGCACACGCAAACTGGATTGAGGAATGAAAGGAAACACAAAAGATCGACTCTAGAGAGTGTACCTAATAGACTCCAGTCACTAATGGAGACACAAGAATCACGGAGGGCTGCACCTAAGTCCTCCAGTGTGCACCAAGCTCACGTGATACCATGACATGCTTCTTGTGCCATACGACGAGTCATACAGCTTTTGTACCTTCAGATTTGCTGTTGGATTCCAGCCCTCAGGTCTTTGCAACTCCACTGCGTCTTCCTCCTCAGTCTAACTTTTCTTCTGCCTCTTTCTCTCCTCCTTCACCTGCCCTACCTTCTTTTCCTTTGCTGACCTCTTGAGCCCTTTGTCTCATCTATGAACCCTTGCTGATTTATCTTTTAACTGGATCTGCTTTCCCACTGCTCTATCTTCCAAAGGCAGTCTCAAGCCCCCCAGAAGACTGGTGCAGCCAGGAACCCCACTGCACACTATTTCCCACCCGTCTCACTAAAAGCTGTAAGCTGTATTGGCCTTCTCTAGGAATAAAGTTTCATTATTTATAGACAGTTTTGCTTGCCCATTTCTTTTTAGTTGTCAGTCCTTATGTTCTCACTTTTGGCCTCTTCCTACAGCAACCTGCCTTCCTAACATGTGTTCCCTAGGGTGGTTTAAGTAGAGAGTTAGATGAAGGGGTGTTGACGGTCCAGCACAATGCAGCGCATCTCTGAATAGCTGCCTTCAGCACCAGCATAGGGAATTAATTGGTTGGTAAATAGTCTAGGTGCTAAAAACTTTGTGGGTGGGAGGGTGGAGGTAGTTTCTGGGACCTGATTTGAGGCAGGAAGTGTGGGCCAAATGAGGTATTGATAGTCCACCAGGAAGTAACAGGAAGGTGTGGTAACTCTCTTAAAGGGATATCTCAACAAAAAGCCTGGGCACAGGAAAGAAGGATCATTTCTTAAAAGAAGAGAGGGAAGGAGAGACTTCCTTTCCCTGCTGGGAGGGAGAGGAGGTTTCCTCTGCTGAATGAGGGAGAATTATCTTCCGTCCTGTGAGACTCCATTACCCGCAATGCTTCTCTAGCCCTTACCGAGTTATAGTCCCCAAGCCACAAAAGGAGCCCAGGCAGGTACTATAATTCTTCCCTGCCTCCTTCCAAAGAAAAAAAATCAGAGAGCCAGCCAACCCCCCCTTGCTCACCCCTCCATCCTGCTGAATGATGGGACTACAGCCATCTGTCAGCTACAATTTTCCTTTGCAAACCACTCAGTCCAAGACTTCTGAGCTCTCCTGGGAGCTGTTGGAACAGCTATCACAAGCACATCCCAAAAAAGCAGGAAAGGTGGCAAAGTTACACCTGCTGAAAAGTGCCATTAGGTTTGGGGGGAAACAAATAAAGCGGAGAGGCGCTGGCAGTCTATTGCTTTTCACCCAGCATTTGCCACGCACTGAAAGACAATTACTCCCGCCATCCCACTCATTTTGCTCCTGGACACACACTATTGCCATGACCCACTGCAGCCAAAGTGTCACCTTGGACTCACAGGCCAGTCTGGGAGCCACAGCCCCTTGCAGCACTGTGAAAGTGGTCCCACCATGGTCCAGGCAGGCAATCCAGTGGCACAGCGGATGCCACATCTGCAAGAAAGCAGAAGGGCAGCAACCATCACAAAAGATGCCATCACTGCTAAGAGAGTGCCTGTATCCCCTTCGAGTCCAAAGCTGAGCTATGGGCCATTTGGACACTGTGGCTTCTTTTTCCAGTGCAGCTTCCTGGGACAGCCGTTAATCTGCCTCAGTAGGCCACCAAGGTGGGCAAGACAATCAGGCGGTGGTCACTGTGATGGCGTTCCCCCATAAAGTGGAAGATGAAGAGCATGGTGATTGCGAGCATGGAAACAAATGAGAAAAGCCTGACCAAAGCCTGTCTGCTTCTGAACTCCAAAGCATTTGAAATTGCTAGAGAAATAAACTTGCATTTTAATGAGGTCTCTGGGCTGTCTGAAGGTGATATGCTTGCTTGTAATATGGAGAGGAAAAGAAGTTCTTCATCTCCAGGTAATTCATAACATAACTTTCTATTTTCAAGTCAGAAAGTTGACATAGCCTATTACATCACCATCACAATCACTGATTTATTTTATTACTTCCAAAAGAACCACTGATGGTTCACACCAAATTCCTGTAAGATCAGTCATGCATCCACTATTATGAGATGAATAACTATAGTGTGTGATTGTGCTATACAAATATTCTCAGCACAATAATTTCTTTAAGAATTGGCTTTGCCATGCACAGAATAAGCAGAGCCTCAACATGTCATTCTTCTGCCCTTCTTGCTGCTTGTTCCTCTTACCGATAGTCAGTCTGCTGCAATCGATCATTCTGAAGCTGGAGCAAATACTTAATCCAGAAGTGGAAAGATATTTCAAATAACTCATTTAAATGAGTTGATGAGGCCGCATCTGGCGTGTTAAGTCCAGTTCTGGACTCTCCACTGCAAGACAGACATGGAGTTACTGCAGCGAGTCCAGCAAAGGGCCATGAAGATGATGAAGAGACTGGAGCATCTCTCCTGCGAGGAAAGGCTGAGAGAGCTGGGCCTCTTCAGCCTGGAGAAGAGAAGACTGAGGGAGGAATCTTATCAGTGTGTACAAGTATCTGAAGGGAGGGTGTCAAGAGGACGGGGCCAGACTCTTCTCCGTGGTGCCCAGGGACAGGACGAGGGGCAACGGGCACAAACTGAACCACAGGAAGGTCCGTCTGAACCTGAGGAAAAACTTCTTTGCTGTGAGGGTGACAGAGGACTGAAACAGGCTGCCCAGAGAGGCTGTGGAGTCTCCTTCCTTGGAGATATTCAAAAGCCATCTGGACACAGTCCTGGGCCATATGCTGTAGGTGACCCTGCCTGAGCAGGGGGGGTTGGACTAGATAATCTCCAGAGGTCCCTCTTCCAACCTCAACCATTCTGCGATTCTGTAATTCTGTGAAATATGCAGCAATAAAATGCACTTGGACGCATCTGAATGCTCCATCAGCCTCAGGTAAATAACGAATGATTAATACCAAATAGCTATATGCACCTCTGCACCTACGTGTGATACAATACCCTATATATCGAGAAGAAGCTGCAAGAAACTTAACGTGCCAAATTCTCTGTTCATTTGGAAGAATTTTACTCTTGAACTTTCACAAAAAATTAATGATCAGAAATCCAACTCAGAAGAAAAGGATGTTGGTGACAAAGGAGGAATCAAGAGTATAAATCCTTTCAATTTGAATGAATCTCAAACTGAGAGCTACAAGCATGAGAAATTCACTTGAAACGCTGCAGCAGTTCCTGACGTCTTAGGGGACTATTTCATTACAAAATATCTTCAGGTTCACAACTACTGAATCACAGAAATAAGTAAGCTACAAGCAGTTCAGTATCAACTGGCTGATATCATCTCTGTGTATTGCTACATATAAAGCTGATCCTAAGACCAGGTACATGAAGTTGTTCAGGGGATAACAGATGAAAGCTTGTACAAAGAAGCGAAATCTAGCGACCTGGCACAGAAACGTATCTTTCCAGTGAAGTGGTATGAGTGCCATCTTTACACAAGCCAAAGAAAGCACTATCAGCTCAAAGGGGTATAAAAGACTATTCTGTCCATTTAATTGTTAGTGCTATTTGGTTTCCCTATGTAGCATGATAGTCAAATATATCTTTAAAAAAAAAAAAAGGCAACTTCTTTCTACCTACGGGAACAGTACCATGATTAGCCAATGGATTTTAACCGGTTTATTACTGCATTTAGAACAGGTAATTCAGCATTTGCGTGCATTTCCGCAGAACTGCCTGAAAAAGATCAATCTGCAATCTATATAGCTACAAAACCGCAAACTTTGTGGTCTTTGACTCTTGCAGTGCCTGTGACTGTTCTGTTTCTCATATTTTATGTATTGGTCAAGTTTCCTAGTTCCAGTAAAAATACAAGGTGATGTTTCTGTTATGAGATACAGGCGGCCTACCCAGTAGCCAGGACAAGACTCACTCATTTAAACGCTTGCTTTCCTGAATTTGGAGGGGACTGGGGGAGCAAACTGGCAGCCTTTAGATTGGGTCTCTGATCATGTTTAGAAAAAACAAAAAAAATCTGTAATTTTTACCTCTCTCTTCCTCAAAATGTTTCCCAGAGCTCTTTTTGGCTGACGTGATGGGGAATATCTCCCATAATGTGAAAAAAGTATTACATTTGTTAGACAGAAGTAAAATGTGACTATTGAAAAAAGGCAAAACTAAACTCCCAAAATTCAGTCCATAGCCTGAGATGGAGTGGTGTGATTCACTGCAGCCAGACTGTTACTTAAAATTATCATTTTACTATTTCCTTATCACAATTTATGAGCTTTTTAACTCACCATATTCTCATCATAATCCTAGACAATACAGTGCATTTCCAGACATACTCACACAGCAAACGTGTGCAGTTATGTGATAAACCCCACAGCATATCAATGTTTCCAAAGGTATAAGCTTTTTATGGACACCAGTTCAGCCAATCCCGTGCCTTTACCTACTTGGGGGTGGGATGACACAGTCCTCCCACTCTTAGGACATGAATACAGCCTGCTCCACCCACGCGCCAAGCTCGATGATGTGGACGGTTCAGCTTTGTTTAAATGCTGTTTTGATGCTGTACCACAGATCTTAATCCAGATTAGTGAGGCCCACTGAGAAGCTCGGGCCATGACTTTCAGGGTGGAGTTCAGCTGGTCCCGATGCCTGTGGGCAGCTCACTGTATTGGTATCCATCACTGACTGCACAGGAATCCATCAGAAGGGGATAGCATACCTTGCTTTCTGGAACACTCCTCTGCTGCTGCACCTGCCGTCCCTCACTCCAGAAGCCATCTGTGAAACGCGTGGGGGCTGAACAGCCTTTCGAAAGCAAAGAATTGTTTCACCTTAACGGTGAAAACAAAACAGAAATTTAGGCTCAAGAATTACATAAAGGAAAACTGAAAAATTGGCGGTAGCACTGGTAAAGTAAGTAAATAAATAAATAAAATAGTGGTAACAATACGCAAACAGAGATGTGACTTTCCAAGGAGAGGCGATTACTGTAAATTCCTCCTCCTCCTCTCTTTTGTGAACGTGATCTGCGAGCGAACACCACCGATACTACTTAAAACCACCCTTTTACCGGCAATCAGCTTTTGCGGTGAACAGCGCACGGCACGAAAAGGGAACAAACCGACGGAGAGCGGGTTCAGACGAGGCCGAGCATTCAAACTCACATGAAGCGCGCAACGACAGGCCCCGGAGAGACCCCCTCCCCCCCCGCACCCTTCGCCTCGGGTCCCCCGTGTGGGGCTGCACCCGCCATACCGGACGGGACGGGACGGGACCTGCCCTGCCGCCGGCGGCCGCTGGGGGCTCCCTGCCGCCGCCGGGCGGCGCGGGGCGGCGCGGCCCGCCATTGTTGGGGCATGGAGGGCGAGAGCACGTCGGCCCTGCTCTCGGGCTTCGTCTTCGGCGCCCTCGCCTTCCAGCACCTCAGCACGGACTCGGACACGGTGCGTTGGGGCGGGGGGGGGGGGAGGAGGGGGCGGCGCGGGGCGGGGCCAGGCGCCCGGCCGTTGGCCGTTAGCCGTTGACCGTTGGCCGCGCGCCCGCCCGCGGGGGGGGGAGGGGGAGAGGCGCTGGCGCAGCGGCGCCCCCGCCGCCATGACGGGCTCTGCCGCCGCTGGGCCTGCAGCGCCGGTGCCCGCCCGGGCGGGCCGCCTCAGCCGAGCCGCCCTCGGGCGGAAGGGAAGGACGGGCCCGCCGCCACCGGGGCCTCCCTGCTCCCCGCATGTCCCTGCCGTGGCAACCTCGCACACCTGCCGGTGTCCGGGCCTGCCGTGCTCTCAGCTGGCGAAGGAAGAGGCTGTCGCCTTCCTTGGCGGGCGCAGGTGTTTCTTGCCAGCAGCCCTTCTCCTCCCCCCCCCCCCCCCCCCGTTATGGCCCGACAGCCATTACAGGCGCGGGTGTGATTTGGAAGTGAAACGGTAGCCGCAGCGGGGTTGCTTGTGGCCTCTCGCCCATGGAGGCTTGGCAGTGTTGTGAGCCTGTATCATGGGGACCGAGATTCAGGCGCAGCTGTGCCTCATCCGTGCACATCTGCTCTGCATTTTAGTTTATTTACATTATACTCATCCCTCCCTATAAGGTGTTTCATTTTAGGTTGCTTACAGCGCTGAGTAACGCCAGAAAACTGTTGCTGCTTTTGAAACTACTAAAAGTCAGTGGCAAAATAACATGGTGCAGGACTAGTAGTATTGCTTCCCCAGGGGCTTGTCAGACATTTTGGCTTCTGCCTCAGAAGTGGACATTAAAGGTCAAGCCCCAAACTGTCCACTTCTGAATAAAAACAGAGAGAAGGCAGCAAAAAAAACATCCGAATAGGGACCTCTTTTGCTAAGTACCTAAAGAATGATAACTTCCTCTGTCTAAAAACAGTTGACTGAGAATCACTCCCCTCCCCAGGGCAGACTTTACACTATTAATATTAGCCATAGAAAAAAACCACTGTTAAACGTTCATGTTAACTGTTCTTCTCTCTTCCCCTGTTAAAGGAAGGTTTCCTCCTTGGAGATGTGAAAGGCGAAGCCAAGAACAGCATTACTGACTCACAAATGGATGATGTTGAAGTTGTTTATACAATTGGTTAGTCCAGTTTTCGAATGCTGCACCTGGTTTCAGAAAATTTTACATATATGCTTATAGTTCTGAATGAGGGCAAGAAAAACGTTCTGAAAGTTAACAATACTAGATCTTGAGGTCAACACAGGTGTGAAAACAGATTTTGGAACAGTTCAACAGCTGGAAAATTATAATTTTAATGTAGAAAGATCTAATAATTTAATGGAAGTACCAGTTCTTAGTCCCTTCAATGGCTCTTCTTTTCCAAACGCGTTGTTACAGTAAAGATGACTTCTGGCTTAGACTCCCTTTTCCTCTTAGCCACATCACTTGAATCCTCCTGGGCTACATTTGCCCTGAGTAAGCCTAGCATTTTTCAGTGATGAGTTTTAACACATTTGTTACATAATTCAGTCTTTTTAAATAACGTATGGCACTGCACAAAACTACTTAAGTATTTCGTTGTTGAGCAGATGCCAGAGGTATTTCCCCTTATACTTTCCACAGGATTGGAGTAGAGGTGTTATTCACACTAGCCCTAAAACAAGCGTGTGCACACATATACACATAAATTCATTCCTTTAAAACAGTCACACAAGAAGAACAGGATGACAGAACACATGCCTTCTTTTTGACCTTTCTAAAAGATGGGGAGCATTTGCCCCTCAGTTTCCAGTTTGACTCTGAGACACAATTAAGGAATACCATTTTTCTCCAGAGTCTCATTGCTGATTTGATCCAGAAGTTTGGGGACTCTTTTGTGTAGTTGATGAAGTTACACAGTCTCACATACTCATTTAGTTGCTCCATGGTTATTTTTAATTAATTTGTAAAAACAAAAATAGTGGAGAATTAGGGCCAAGAAAAGGATCCTGAATGGCATTAGATCAGCTGTCTTTTTCTCTCCAATCTCCTGTTCATCATTTACCTTGAGGGCTTCTGTTCTCCAGCCTCACCTGTCCTGCTAACATCCACGCTCTGCTGAAGAGCGCAAAGTAGTTTTAGTGTTTCATATTATTACCCTTGTACTTGACAGAAGGGAGGGGAAAACAGTGCCAAATTCAGTTTTTCACTTAAACCGGAGAAAAGATTATGCAAAAAGGAACCACCACAGTTTACATAGGTGGTTTCCCTTTACTTTTGAAAGGGAACTACAGACTTCTGAAAAGCCATATTTCTTAACCTTATTTAAGTAGATGTCAGTACATCCTATTTTAAGGAACAACATTGTATAGAAACCTTCCCTGGCCCTTACAAAGTTGAATTCTAATAATGATAGTCTACAGGAGACCATATCTTGAGCAGATGAACCCACAATAATACTAGTTTCTCTTTTCAGATATACAGAAGCATATTCCATGCTACCAGCTGTTCAGGTGAGGATCTGAAGTAAACAGATAGGAAAAATTCAGCATTAACCCTAATTTTAGCTCTTAAGAATTAAATTCCTATTATTGACAAAATCATGCAGCTAGAACAAAGGCTGCTACATCAACCCCTTGAAAGTAGAGGTGTAAAATATTAATCATGCTCCTATTTTAGTGTTACATGCCTTTTTATAGGTATCTGTCTATGCATATAGAAATATAGTATGCCACACTTTCTCTTGAGCTATGAAACCATACGAACTTCAGAATTTATGGTCCACCTTCTAGGGGGGGCACTTTCTCCCTTAAAGCATACATCCCAACTTCTCACCCTCACAAAAAAATATAGTATCAGCCTGAGGTTTCAAGGTGGGCCAGAAGGAGCATTTTTTAGTCCTCTGTTAAAAATAGTTTCAAGAACTAATACAGAGTCACATTAGAAATACAGCTGTACAGGCTTATACAATAAGGGGAGAATCAACTTAATTTGGTAAAAACCTTTCTGAAATAAATCCAGACTGCCTTAGGAAGGTGTTTCATATCAAACTGAAGACATCTTACTATGTTGTAGTTGACCACAGTACAAGTACATCGTACCATAAAGTTGATTGTGTTCCAGTAGCATTGATGGTGGAGCAGCACATGGCCTGTACAAGACCACCTACATAATTTTTTGAGCAGTCAGTCAGTAATGACACTAACTGCACACAGCCACACCACAGAGGGGGTGCCAGCACGTCTTAAATAGCTTCCCCCCTCCCCCATAAGCTTATAAATAGGATAACTGCCAGACCACTGGGGATAATTATTTGTCAGAGTAGCATTTTTACTCTCATCATTCTAATTTTCTTGTAGCTTTTATAATTCTGCAGGAGAACTAAATGAACCTGCCCTGAAGAAAATATTATCAGGCTGCAAAAAGGTAACTTTCAAACCTAACCCATACCAAGAAGCTGGTTCAGGTTTTCCGGGGTGACTGGGTATCTTTTGGGTCTCATCTGTTGTACATCATACTTCACATTGCTGGTCAAGACAGTTACCTCTTTTTTCCCCCTGAAGAACAGTATCCATTTAGTGAATTGTGGACAAGGGTATGCCTCTGTATGTATTGCAACTTCACTTTTCCTATTCATTTTTCAAGGGAGCAATTTAAATGCCTCAAAGAAGCTCTTATGATTTTTAAGTAAACATCATTTGAGGTAAGCTTTCAGCTGAGGGGATAATGCTTTAGCCTGCTGAAATGGCCATGCAGCACCTAAAACATACTGTCTTCTCTGTGGAAAAGTTCCTCAAAAAGAAAGCAGAAGCTGGAAAAGGATAAATGGGTAAGTAGGGGAAAAGTTTGCAGACTTCAGTGTTGAGCACAGGCTTGGAAAACAGGCTAATTCAATACTTTTGATAGAGGGAAGTTGCCTTAGTAAAATTACTAATAATTAGATTTTTTGGGGTTTGAGGTTAAGTATCTGCTTGAACATGTACCTGTCACCAAACACTTCAAATTCAGGACTCTGTACCAAATCCTACAATTTTTCTTGAATATAGCACACAGTGACAGAATACTTCAAGAGGAACTAATCAATTTTCTCTTGTCTGCAGAGCATAATAGGATGGTACAGATTCAGACGCAATACAGACCAGACAATGACATTCCGAGAAAGACTTCTTCACAAGAATTTACAGTCACACTTGTCAAATCCCAGTCTTGTGTTCCTTTTATTAACTTCCAGCGTGATGACAGAAAGTTGTTCTACTTACAGACTGGAACATGCTTTACACCGACCGCAAGAGGGGTAATTTGTTTTTGTAGTTTAAATGGAACAGTTGAACTGCATATGCTATGACTTGGAACAATTCAATTTTCATACTAGTTAAGACTGAATTACTGCTAATGCTGGTTTATTTTACACTTGAAACTATTACACACCAGAGAAGGTTATCCCTTGTACGGGTGGAGCCCTTCTAATAGGCAGGGTTGAAGCCTTTCACCTAGGGCCTTTATAACCACCTGCAACACCAGCGTAAGCAGGCAGAAACTGTCACTTCATTCATACGTAAGCAATCAAGAACAGTTACCATGCAACTCCTACTCACAATAGCAAATCTATGCTTAGTATTCATGTTTACACTCTTTAGTGTTAGAAGTCAGGGGCAACTTTCAGTTGACTTTGTGGAGGTATTAAGACAGGCTGATAAGAGTGGGTTTAACAAGCAAGTATTGTATCCAGAAGCAGGGGAAAGTCCTACAGAGGCATGTCTGAAATTCTTAGCCTCTTTTGAAGTTTGCTTTGTTTAGTCATACATCAATTGCCAAAGTGATATACAGTAAGCTTAGCAGGAATTATACTGAGAACCTGTGATGTTTATGGCAGGGAAACTTTCACTGCTTTTGAGAGCTTTTGAACGTTAATATAGTATGTTTTCATATTTCTGCTTTTTAAGTCTTTTTCAGAAAGTTCCTCTAGTGGTTACTAACTTGGGTATGGCAGAACAGCAGGGCTACAGAACGGTGTCTGGTTCCTGTATATCTGCTGGCTTTGTGAGAGCAGTAAGGCAACACAGGTACAATATATGCCTTCTCTATGCAGCTTTCACACAAGTTATGGGCAAGAACTAATTTATCACCATTTTCAGCCTCACATAGTAGAATGTAAACCTAGTGATGTTCTACCTGAATTGCTTTGATACAGACCAGTAAGTAACCAGCATAACCACATGGCCTAACCCATGCAACAGTTCTGCAGAAGTAGCTAAAGTACCATGAGTATAAGTGAATTTTTTCACACAAAAACCTTGTTCCTTGATATCCAGCTGAAGAGCCTCCCAAGTTTAACTACTTCAGCAAATGCTACATACCTTGCTCACTTTTTGCCCTAGTTTCTGCCATTAGACTTGAACTAGATACTTGGAAAGTAACTCAGTCATCATAGAACTTCTAGGGCTGAGCCACCCAACAGTATTATGTATCCACCACAGGGATACCTGTGTCATGGCAGCTAGGAGATCCAGTGTATCAGAGTTCCTTGCTTAGTCCACTGAATTGTGGACTGTCAACATATGCAGTGCATGCAAGATTTCTTACCTGAAATTAAAGGTCCAGGTTTTGTTCTTCTCCCTTTTAATTTTATTAGTTGGCCAGTAGAGTCAGTTTCCCTTCTAGTTAATCCATTTTCCACATCACTGCTGCAAGATCAGCTTTAGAAAGTGTAGCTTAAGTTAGGGACAGCTAATTTAAGATGAGAAGAGTCAAGAGACTTGACATGCTTCTTTCCACAGTATAGCTCCTAAGCAAGCACTGGGATCATTCATTTTCAATTATTCAATTAATTCTTTGTCTAAAGGTCTGAGTTCTTTTATGAAGATGGGTCTTTACAAGAGGTTCATAAGATTAATGAAATGTATGCCACCTTGCAGGAAGAACTGAAGGTAAGTCAGGCTTACCTGCCTGTACAGATATTTTCACCAGTATTAAACAGATATCAAACAGGCTGAAACATCCTGCACTAAGACATAAGCCTAGTGTCTTAGAGGGGTACATTCAAAGGCAAATGAGTTGAGCACACATCCACAAACAGTAAAGGAGAGTTCTCAGAGGAAGCTGTAACACTGTGCAAGGCAACTTTCCATTTGGGCGAAGGTTAAGTTTACTAATAGAATTGCAAAGACTATCAAAGAGGATTATCTAGGGAGTACTTTCTGTAGTTCACTCCAGCTCTTTGGGAGAAGGAGAAAGTGAATACATGTTACACTTCATTCAAGGCAAGGTTAAAATTCTTAATCTCAAAAAGAGGCGGTCCAAACCCATTATTGCAGCTTCTTAATACTCTTAATTTTAAAAGCTGGGCAAAGTATCTTTAAGCCGTTTGCCAAGAGGTTGAAGTCACAAATTCTGTGAAAACAGCTATTTAATAGAATGGACTTGTCCTTGCAGAACATATGCTCTACTGTAGAGGTCAGTGAACGATCTGTAGAGAAGCTCTTAGCAGAAGTGAGCCATTTAAAAGAAGAAATAAAGAGAAAAAAGCAACACACAGATTCTGTGGGTAAGTTCAATTAATCCAGTGCTGGTCTCCAAGACTTGCACAGTTAACTTCACTGACAGAAACAAAGCTATTTTAAAAGCCCTCCCAGAGCTTCAGGTGTAACCAAAACAGTACAGATAAGTATGTGCAAGCAGGACTGAAACTCTGACCTTTGTTTTTCAGGAGAGGACAAAAATCACCCGGGAGAGCCAAAGGAGAATGTTTTCCTTTGTCAGGCTTTGCAAACCTTTTTCCCCGATTCTGGACTCCAGACATGTATTGTTTCCTTAAAAGGCAGACAGATATTTAAGAACTGCTGTAACACTGACCATAATATTAACATTGTAGACAAACTGACTCTCATGGTAGAGGAAAGAGACTTCACTGAAGCGGAAACAAGACAATTAACCAAGCGTAAGGTCAGAGGGACCACAGCAGGACCAAAATCATTCAAGAAATCAAGATCACTGCAGCTTCACCAAAAATTACTTCAAGACCAAGAAGAAAGTGACCAGGAAAGGAAGCTTACACTGAGTAGTACCGAAACAGATGAGGAAGTGTTAGAAAAACTGAAAGAGACAACTGAATATCCACACTCTCCCACTTTCTGATCACTTAGCTCAGTGATTTGTCCACATGACTACAACTGCACCAAAAGGTACTGCCAGAATTTTAGAACTATCTCCTATCAATTTTAGTACTGCAGGGATAAAAATGACATACTGAGTTTTTAAAGCATTTAGTTATTTTGAAATGCATGAATCCTGTTTGGCATATACAGAGCAGAGTCCAGATCACATTCCCTCATTTTGCCTTCCAGAGTTAAGTCCATTTTCTCTCTCTCAGGGTTTAAATACCACACTAGTAGGGTAAAAGCAGCAATACATGTCACATACTGCCTCAGAAGGATACAACTTCAAGCTACCACTGGAAAACCAATACCATGCCTTGGATAGGCTTCTTCTCAGCAGAAGGTGTTACAAAGAGTAACAAGTCAACCCAGGTAACATAACAGAAGTTACTGTTTACATATCACCACAATTTACGTACTTCCACCTATCCTTAGGTATCCAGTACTCCATTAGCTTCTCCCCCTTCCAATCCAACAAATAAAAAAGCTGTTCTGGTTTGAACTTTAGGGAAACCTCCTAAGAGGAGGGCCATACAGTTAAGGATTCCGCTACAACATTTAGCATTCAGACTTCCTTCTATCGCAGAGACTCAACACTCCATAAAAAACTGACATCTCCTTCCAGAGATGTTTTATGCCAGCCAACCACATTTTTTGGAAAAAATATATAGACAGTAATTAAAGATAGTTTTATTGTTCATTTCTTTGCAGTAAATATTACTCGGGATACTTGACATTACAGATCTTGGGGTCTGTAAGAAATGATGGGTTCTTATACATTACTGGCATAAATCCTGTAAGAAAACAAGATCGAGGGTTTCTTATTAATAAAAAATAAAATTTGACCTAAAACAAGACTCAAATCATACTTATACTTACCAAATACATGAGCTCTTTTAATAGCTTTTGTGATCTCTTTCTGTTTCTTGTTACACAAACCTGTGTAGATAAAACATTTTTAACTTCCACTTGCATAATAACCAAACAGTTTAAGGAATGAAAAAAGGATATTTCTTTTACTTTAAGTCTCCCTCAAAAACACATCTGCTTATACAAATTGTTAAGCTACAGAAAAGCATATAATTATGGAATATTTTCATTCTGGGATTATGAATGTTACCAACAGCAGTGTTTTTAAAAAATATGTATACAGCTGCTAGTCACTTTCAGAAAGATAGTTGATATGGAAGTGCAACATAACATAACAGCCTTAACATGGACTAAACAAAATTGAATGAGTTAAGTGTTCTACATACCTGTTATGTGCCTGCCATAAATGCGACCAGTATGCGGAGAAACAAACTGTGACAGAAGCTATTAAAAAATAAGGTCAGTGTGAGTTTCTAAAAAGCTTTAGCTTTTATTCAACTGGTTTCACTCTAGTACTATTATATTTTCCTTTATCAATCTGTTCTCACAGAACCACAGGCCATCATTTTTAAGGAGAATGAGGTTATTTATACTAGAATTGAGCATTGAATAAGTGCCAGTTATAAAAAACATTCAGCATTATCAGGTTGAACAGGTTGTTGCATTTACATTATTTGATGTTATTGCCCTTATACACAGCTGTTGTCACTGTTGACGTTTTAGACCACCCCTACACCTAGCCTCGAACTCTCCAGTTGTTTTCCTTAGACTTTTCACCCTCTACTTCAGAGTAAACCAAAGAGCCACCTTGATGATTTAAGCAGATATTTCAAAGAAACTCACCTGCACATTCTTGTAGTCTACATTTATTCCACATAAGACACATCTTCTAGGAGGCTCTTTATAGGGATTTTCCATTTCTATTGGCTGAAATCAGACAACTATTAACATCCCAACTTTGCAACATCAGTATTTCCTATTATTTTCCCTTGTGCCTTCAAAAATTAAAAAGTACTCCCTAAAGCCAAGAAGAAAATGTAGTGCTCTAGAAAAACTTTAAATGTTGATCACAAAGGCAAAAAGCCTGCTTATATATGGTCCTCAGGCACACTGATACCTGGCACTCCAAAAGGAAACTTTCTTTTCACTACAACGCAGCCCCCTCTGTATCCTAAGGAAGGTGAACAACTCACACAGGACTCGGGACATGTACATTTGATCAAAACAAACCTACAAAATCCCCCAACTCACCAGCAGCATCCACCCACTGTAGTGGTCAGAAAGATTCAACTTCAGCCCTGAGTATAACAGTGAGGATCTAGAGAAACCTGCAATAATCAGTGAGTGTCATCTGCCTATTTGGGAGAGCTTTCTTCAGTTTGACTTTAGAGAATTTTTACATATTTAGTACAAACAAACCAAGAAAAGAACTCCCATCCACTAGCACACTCATAAAAGGAGGTTTTCAAAAGTTTCTGGAGGCCTGGAAAGCTCCCCTCAGTACACACCTGCCACCAAGTCAGAACAACAACAGGCAAGGGAAAAAGTTAACCCTTCCAGTGATATAAAAACAAGTTGCACATAGAATTTTTTTAGAAGATGTGTTATGAAACATAGGTAAGGAAATCCAACAACCACACCAAGCAAGCACTTCAAAAACTCTTCAGAGCCACCTGCAGGAATAGTGCAAACACACAGCTTGAGAGGGAAAGCTACTTGAGACAGTGCACTTGAAAGGTCAAGACACTGCACTCTCTCTGCTTTGGCCCCTTTCATCACTAGCGCACAGTAAGTCTTTCTGAGCACTAACTTCCAGCTCCGTGTTACACGACTGTATGCCAAGACACCCAGACGCACAAAAGCCAAAGGGGAAACTTCAGCAGGTTTCCCTACTGCTTTACCAGACGCCCTCCAAGCGGAGGGGACTACAGCCAGCTGCAAGAGAGCCGGGAGACAGGCGCTCGAGAGCCATTTGCAGGTCAGAGCCAGCCTTACCCGATCCGCTTGGGCCGACACCTCCTCCCGGCCGGAGCTGCACCTCCTTCCCCACAACAGCGCTGCGGCACGAAAACACAACACGGTCACCAGCGGGCGCAGGCTTACGCAACGCCGCAGCACGAACGGAAACGGGGAAGGGAAGGGAAGGGAACAGACCAGCAGGGAGCCGCCGCGGAGGCGCCCACCAGCCCAGCCGCCGCCCAGCCGCCGCGAGCGCCGCCATCACCCCTTCGCCGCGCAAAAAATAACCGTCGCTTCCGCCCTCCCGCCCCGGAAAAACGGGATCCGCCGCCCAATGGGCTCGCAGCCTGGCCTTCTTAAGGCAGGCGATTGGCTCTTTGTCCCTCACGTGTCTGTTCCTTCCCTGTTTCTATTTGCCGGTAGTGGGTGGGGGCAGGGCTACTGACGGCAGTTGCGTGTGCGCGCGGCCGGGGCTGTTGGTCGCCCTCTGTGAGACCGCCGCTTTCGGCATGGAGGCGCCGCCGCCGCCCTCCGGCGCCCTGGCCGCCTCCCTCGACCCCGGGGCCCTGGCGCCGCCTTGACGCTCCTCGCTCCGCTTCCTTCTCGTCCCCGGTCTCCCGGCGGCGATGGCGGAGCCCGGCCCTGCCGTGCGGCGGAGGAGCCGCTCCGCCTCCGCCCGCAAGAGGAGCCGGGCCCCGACGCAGCCCTGCGCCGCCGCCTCGCCGCTGGCGCGCAAGCGGCTCAGCCCCGGCGGCGAGGAGGCCCCGGCCGAGTCTCCGGTACGGGCCCGCCGGGGCTGGGCTGGGCGGTGCCCCGGGGCGGAGGGGAACGGCCGGGCAGGCGGCTTCCCCGGGTATAGCGGGGAGCTAAAGGGTGGAGACAGGGCCCCGGCTGCCTGCTTTCTCCTCCAAGTCGACCTGCGTGGGGTTGGCCTGGATGGATGGCCTTGCTCTGTACAAGCTGAGGATGCGTCTTGGATTAAAAAAGAAAGTCACCAGTAACAAATAGCTATGTGGGGGTGTTTACTTACAGGTGAAATTTCACCGAGTTAGACATATTCATTGTTTTGAAAACCAACTAAGGTATTTTTCACCAAAAAAAACCTGCAAAAAAGCAAGGATACACTTAACTTCCCTACCAGTTTTTAGATGATTTCTGCATTTGAGGACTGCGTTATACAAGGTCTGTTGCACTAATCGTTTTCCCTTTGGAGCATTAATGTTTGCCAATTTATTCTTACAGTGTAATAATGACAGTGAAGATATGTTTGGTGGCCATGACAGCTTTTATGAAGATGACTCTTTGTTAGCCCAAATTGATGATATGGAGCAGGCAAACCTGCAGGATAAACACATGGACATTAAAGCTGCTGGAGAGTTCACGCTTGGGAATCCTCAGTCGGGAATTGATCGAAGGAAACAATCTGATTTTTCTGCTTCTGAAAATGCTGCTGTTCACAAAGTTGAAAAAGCTGATAGTTCCCAAATGACTGAAAATGACCTAGTGGATAGCAATGAAGAACCAGGTGATTTTATTTTAGATGACCTGCCATCCTCACAACTTTTGTATCTTGACAAAATGGATGAGCTTTCCTCTGCTTCCAGAAAGTCTGCAGTCACAGCAAGGAGTAATAACTGTGTGAATTCTTGCTTGGGCAAAATCTCGAGTCCATCTTTTTGTCATGATGCAGAGCCCAGGGAGGGAAATACTGAAGTTCCCACGGGCTCTAAGTGTGACTCGAGTAAAATAGAGAGTCTCAAAGATCATCTGAAAAGTGCTATGACTGGAAATGCCAAAGCTCAGACTCCTCTGGTCTCCAAGACCAAGCAGCTTAAAGACGCTGTTTTATCTGAAGAGATATGTGTTGCTAGAAAAGCTATTGAATCTTCTTCTGATGATATTGGCCCTTTTTATGGATTACCTAGTAAAGTAAAAGATCTCCTCAAACAATTCCGAGGGATTGAAGCACTTTATGGTAATGTCATTAATGCTTTCAAAAAACAATTGTCCTGTTAACAAAGTGTTTCTCGTTTGTTCCTTTTGTGTCTAAAATGATTACTTGATAATCTTTGTCTGTTGTTATGGAAGCTAAATATTTGTGTTATGAAGAAGTTTTTAGATTATTGTGACAGAATTGTTAGTTAGTCACCCTTCACATCTAAGGGAAAACTTAAGAAAAGTTGGAACTCTAAAGGTGGAAGGATAGCAAAGTAGATTATGGAAATGCTTGAAATAAACCATACAGGAGCATGGGAAGGGAGTTGATTTTTAGGGGAAAGGAGATATTGGCATCACATAGCAGTTAATTTGTGTGAAACGTGACAAGGCGAAAGCTTTGGAAGGCTGTGGATTATTTAGCGTTCATAGAGCTTTATTAATGAAGAACGTTCTAACGCTAGATTTGTAATAGCTTTTTGAGTTGCAGAACATAGGCGTTCAATTGTTGATCGACATGTGCTTAAAAGAGAGGATTAGTAATTTTTTTTTCCCAATTTTGCAGAATGGCAGCATGATTGCTTAACGCTAAAATCTCTGCAGCAAAGAAAGAATTTAATATACTCGTTACCAACCAGTGGTGGAAAAACGCTTGTAGCTGAAGTTTTAATTCTCCAAGAATTGCTCTGCAGGCAGAAAGATGTTCTGATGATCCTGCCATATGTTGCCATTGTCCAGGAAAAGGTGTGGAAGCACTGTTTCTCATATTGTTATCTTCTTTTACACGCATTGTTACGTAGCTGTTTTTAGCTCTAATGTTAGGAATCGGTATTATTTCAAGTTTTTGTCAAGCTACAGGAAAACTATGTGTGAAGAAGGGCTGCAATTTAACATAAACATAATCCAGGAAGTGAGTGGTTGCTCTCTTTTTCTCAATCAGATCTGAGTCTCAGCAATTTTGTAATAAACTATATTTTGATTTTTGTTTGAAATGCTGACTTAAAAAGTAACGCGAGCTAAATTGGCAAATATTAGCGTTTTGCAATGTTACCGTTTCTTCTGCAGGCTTACCCGGTCTCCTCTACTGTCCGCCTTGCCAACGAAATAGTCTGGTAGTAATAGCTAATATTTCTATTGGATTTAGTGAAGGAGTGACTCTTAGAGAACAGTTTTAATCCAAGGTTCGTGATGTTTAAAAACATTTTGGCTTTGCAACTGGAAGAGTCATAGCTAATATGGTTTCACTTTCTCAAAAAAGAGTTCACTGGGATCTGGGTAGGCCACGTGTTGAATTCTGAGACAGCTGTCAAATCCAAGATGAGCATGAGTTTGTCCTCTAATTCATACTTCTGTGTTTTATTATAGGTTTGGGGTTTATCCAGCTTTGGGGTAGAATTAGGCTTCCTGGTTGAAGAATATGCAGGAAGTAAAGGAAGATTTCCACCAATCAAGAGAAGAATGAAGTCGTCCCTGTATATAGCTACTATAGAAAAAGGACATGCTCTGGTGAATTCCTTGATTGAAGCAGGAAGAATTGATCACCTGGGTCTTGTTGTTGTAGACGAGGTTTGTTACAAGATTTTAGAGATTATTAGCAAATAGCAGTATTTTCATTATTTATCAGATTTTTTATGTTTAAAATAAATTAGCGTAGTTTTAGGCTACTGCACTGGTACTTAATGAACTGGGCAGCTGAACGGAAACCAAAATCTGTGACTTTGAATGTTATTTTCCTTCACTGAGTGAAGTATTTTACTGCCATATCAGGGCAGTAGATTCTATGCTGAGATCTATCTTGCTAGAGTGGTTAATGGTAAACTAATAACTATTTGTCCATTTGGCTCCAGTAAGCACTGGAGTACACAAGTGATAAATGATCTGAATCTTATAGGACATATTTTACAAATCCTGTAAACTTTTAACCCTGACATTTTGTGACTGGTAGTGATAATAATTAAAATATTGAACGGAACGACGATCAAATTACGCTTGACTTGGAGAATTAGTCCTTATTCTGCTTTTGCGGTGGTACGACTGAATTCTGCTAGTGCAGCTAGGTTGGAGGATCCCGTCACAACTTGTAGCGTGTAGTGTAGGTGAGCAGTATTTATGTAATGTTTCAGTCTGACTGACCTTATTAAACACGGTAGCTTCTAAATGGAAGAAGATTTAAGAACTAAGTTCTGCTTTTTTCTGGTAATAGTTGGCTGTTAAGAAAATATCATGACCTTCCATTGTAAGCATTGCTTACCCCATGGGTTGTATAAAATTGGTTTAGATTGGCTGATATGAAGGTCTGTATGCTATTTACCTACTGCTGGGAAATGCCTGTTTGTGACCCTTGTGATCTAACTAAATGGAAGGCAAATCTTGTTAGGTACACTTACTCTTAGGCCTGTTTTTCTGACTCCTAAATAGATACTGTTTTAGTGAGGTGATCCTTACAGAAGAAGATTAACAGTCAAAACTTACCAGATGAATGTTGAAAGGAAGTCTGACGTAGACTGTACTGTAATATGACTTGATTGTTTCTAGAAATATTCTTAACTAGTAATATTCTCTCCTTTTCTTTTTGGCTTCTGTCCACAGTTACATATGCTTGGTGAGGGAAGTCGTGGTGCCACGCTGGAAATGACTCTTGCAAAAATTCTTTACACTAGTAGTAAGTTTCAGCTGCAGCTAATATTTCTGAGATGGTGAAGTGATGGAATAACTAGAGAGAAAAGTCAGTTGTTGCTTTCCAGATTTTTGTGTTCGTTTGGCTACTTCAGAAAAATGTTTCCTTCAGTAACAGTGTTTCATCGTTGCATTGCTAGAGTAATTTTTACCCTATAGTGATGGACTGAGTATTTTTGAAGATTTTGTGATAGCTCCTCTGTGAGAAGTCCTGCATACTGTCAAATGCCTCCCTTTCTTGTAGGAGCCCCTTAGCCCTTCCAATTAAATGCTTCTGTAGAGACTTTTGTGGATTTTGAGGTATTGGCCTTTATAGTCATCGGTAAGTGTTTAATAATAATAAAGCTCAGGTTTTTGTGGTAGCTATTAGATTTTCTTCTTGCGTTTCCTCTGTATGCAAAAAGCAAAATACAGCCTGATACTGAATCTCTGAAATGTTTCTCAGTATGTTGCAGCCCAGAGGAATGATTCTAAGAGACATTTGTTTAGCATCTTGCAGGATATTGAGAGACATGAATCTCACTCGGCTCTTTATGGTCAGTCTTCTGGAGTAGAATGCACACAAATTCTGTAGGCTTATGAATGTTGTTGGAATATTTTTGCTTTTAGAATAGGAGTAAAAGGATAAGTACACACAGCTATCAGTCAAAATTAAAGCAGCTTTGATACGGTAAGAGGAAATGCTCTGCTTCCGTTTTGTGGTTCTGCCAAAGGAATTATTGGGAGGATATTTTTCTGTATGTGCATCTATCAAGGAAGACAGGTCTTTTTTCTTGGTTATAAACTTGGGCGTGTTTTTCTTGGTATTTTTCTCACTGAAGGAATTGTATTCATGATGAAACTTTGTAAACCTCAGCTGACAGAAGAAGCGGGTTTCTGTCTTAGTGTTGAGTGGACAGACATTCAGCATTTCCACGTGAGGGATAGCATTAATGGGAATGTATGTGTTCTGGAAAAAAAATACAGAAATTACTTTTTTTAAAACCTCAAGATTTTAAGATGCAGCTGCTCAATTTTTAATTCATAAGGCGTCTTCGTGGTTACTATTTATTTTTAAATGCCAAAGCGGCAGGTTTCACGGGGATATAGCTAGGAAATATTGCCCGAGACCTAAACATTAGAAGGAAAAAAAAATCCTGCATCCATAACTGGTTTCTTACAGCTCTAACTTCTCTCATTTTTGATAATAATGCATTATTCTGAGCACCCTCCATCCACTTAGCTCGTGACTCAATCGGCAGTAAAGGAAATGCTTTTCAAAATAATTAAACACTGAGCCGCTGTGCTCCAGAAGCTGAGCTTGGCAATTAATTAGTGTCAACTTTTCTTTTACAGAAAATACGCAAATCATTGGAATGAGTGCAACTTTAAATAATGTTGGAGACCTGCAGAAGTTCCTGCAAGCAGACTACTATACGAACAATTTTAGACCGGTCTGTACAATAGCTACCATCATCTAGTAAATAACATTTTTGGCATTAAAATTACAGCAGCTTTGTTAGGGTTGTATCACAGAGCTCTTGTGTTACTTTCACTACTTTAGTTGTAAAACAATAAAGTAATATAATGCCTGTTATTGGTTGCAACTGTATTGATACAAAAAACTTTTCATACTTTGCTACGCTTAGTAGTCTGTTGTATTTACTAATGTATGTACAAATCTAAGTACCTTAATACTGTTGTGATCACAGTACTGTTAAGTGATATGTGTCACTTGAAACTTAAGCTAAATGTTTAAACCATTGCAGTTCACATGATGTGAAGTGTCTGTCACGTCCTTCATTATAATTAAGAAGGCACTTATTTTGTCATGGCAGATATTTAGATATGTTAACTGTTTTAAAAGAAACTATTGACGAGGTAGTGCGTGCTTGTGCCTGCATGGAGGGAAGTATATATGTTTATAGAAATATAGGAAGAGTTATGCTTTGAAAGAGACGTTAACAACCCCTCAGTAATAGCTTAAAGTTTGCAGAGAAGGCATGCTAATTTGGCTAATATTTTACTCTTTTTTCTTAAATCTGCTCAGGTAGAATTAAAGGAATATATAAAAATACGAGACACTATTTATGAAGTTGACAGCAAAGCGGAAAATGGCTTTAGTTTTTCACGTGTCCTGAGTTTCAAGGTAAAACGGAAGTGTTTAAAGTTAATTTCTTTGAACTATGTTTATGAAATTATTTTACATTGATCTGTTCACAGTGCTTTTACAATACAAATTACTGAAACATGATAGTTTGTAATACGAGAAGAAAAATGGTGCCTTTGGGAAAAAAGCCTTTAAAATACCAAAGGCTTAACTTTTTACTTTGTTTTTACAGCTTTTTCTTAGGGTAAGGAGGAAGGATTTTCTCCTGTTTCTTGACATGTGAGGAACAATGGGCTTGACTATATCAGTTACCTAATTGCTAAAGGTGATTGGATAAATTTTCTCAGTGTTTAATCACTCCTAAATGATAAAAGGAAATATTTGTTTGTTATCAGTTTTTGACTGTGTTCTAGGGATTTATTTTAGACTTCTAGCTTAAAAAAAAGAGGTGACTAATAGACCACCAGTGGCAGGTGACGTCACTATGAGTTGCTAAGTGAAACTCCAGCGTTAATGAAAAAGTAAAACATTCGATACTTCCCTGTATCCCCTAGTTCAAGCTGGGTCTATTGATACGCTGTTTTTTAAGTGAGGAATTGAGAATAGAGAAGCTCATCCTAAAAATTCTTACGGTTATGTTCCTGTTAAAGCAAATGGGACTATTCTAGTGAAGCAGAGAACAAGTACTAAATGTTTGCTGGTTTTACGACTTGTCAGATTAAAAAAGATAAATGTGCGTCCATCTGTTTTATGATAGTATTCTAGTGATCTGGAGAAAGCAGACCCTGACCACGTTATTGCACTGGTGACTGAAGTTATTCCAAAATATTCCTGCCTAATCTTTTGTCCCACTAAACAGAACTGTGAGAATGTGGCTTCAATGGTGTGCAAGTATCTGAACAAGTATGTTTCTCTCCTCATTTTATTCATTATCTATAGAATATTTGGTCAGACCTTAGGATTTACCTTTGCTAGCATGAAAATGACCTTCCCTGGTGACGAGAAGTAAATACTTGGGTGAATATGGAATCATGCGATGTTATTAACTACATGAATGGTTGGAAACTGTTCCAGGCTTCTTGGTAAATTAGTTTGTTACCAAAGCAATTCAACGTTTGAAGAAATCAGTTGAGCAAATAAAGAACAAAGGAAGAGCATTCCAAATGTGTACAAAGAACCGGTGTATTTAGTTTGTGTTGTCATGGCCCTGTTCTCTGCAAGTTACTCAATATGTACATGCTTTTTCTGTACCACGATTTGTGCAGTATTTAGTCACATATATCCTAGTCTATTGATTCTTTGTTGCATAGATACTTTGAGAATATGCCATGTAAACTCCAATCCAGGCTTCACTAACAAAGACAAATTGTAATGTTTTATTTCATTTATGAAAACTTCTCTGGTTTCGTGCAAGTCTGATGTGGTAGGCTTATAATGGTGTAGTAGGTTAAGTTGTATTTAAGAAATTATATTAAAAGAAATATTAAAAAATCTTCCTCACCACTAAGTGGAACCATTTTTTGATATTTTCATAAGCTTAACTTGCAGCTAATATTGGTCCTCTTCCCATTCTTCAGTGCACTTAATACCCATATCTAGTCGGTATTGATCCCGTTTATACCCATGGTTCAAAACAAGGAAGTAGTTGTAATGTTGGGAACTTCTTCAGCCTCTTGTGTGTTAGAAATCGACAGTAAGCATGTATTTCTTGGGGATTTTTTAGTTACTGAACGTTCAAAGTCTAAAGCAATGCATTTCTTCCTCCAAGAGAATTGAGCGCTCCCAAGGAGAAAGAAAAACAAGAGCTCATTAAGAACCTAAGGACTATTGGAAATGGCAGCATCTGTCCTGTTCTGAAGCACACCATTCCTTTTGGTATTGCCTATCACCACAGTGGCCTTACTAATGATGAAAGAAAAATTATAGAGGAAGCTTATTCTGCAGGTGTCCTGTGTCTTCTTGCTTGCACAGCGACTTTAGCTGCTGGTGTCAACCTACCAGCTAGAAGGTTTGTCGTTCAGAAATGTTTTTCGTGGTTTCCTTAAATCTTGCGTTGTTAAAATTTACTTTTAAGTTGGAAATACCAGTGCTATTTAAAGCGTGCTTCTGCTTTCATTACTGAATTACAGGATGAAATGATTTCATTCATGCAATTCGGGGCAGGATTAGGACTGCAAAGTTTTTGTTTGAGGTATGACTCAGTAGACAGTCCAGAAGAAGGGATAGTTGAGAAATACTTCTAAAAAGATGATTAAGGAAGTTTTGATAGAGTGAGGAAATTATTCAATATTTCAATGATTTTATGAGAAGAAACAGTCAGGATAGATGCTTTCTTAAAAACAGTTTTTGAATCCTAAAATAAGTCCATTATAAAGATGTGGTTTAAACAAATGGTTTAACGCAGATATGTGTAAGCGTATGTCATACAAGTCTTAACTGATTGTGTGGCTGCCATACTCCTTATGACTCGGGACTGTGTGCTCGGAATCCATTGTTTTGTGTATGTCTAGATAATACATCTGAGAGGAAAAATAATTTTCATGGAGAAAACTGTTGTTTCTTTTCGGTGTTACTGAGCGGTGGCCAATGTTGCCTTTGCTTGTTAGTAGGATTTATTCAGTATCTCAGCAGTTTTCAATTTTCAGCTCAGACCTTTGAATAGGTATAAATACTATTTTCAGGGAGCCTGCAATAAGTGAAGAAACATGGCTTATTTTTCCAATAAACTTGAATTTGTTAAAACATTGGCAGTTCTAGCAGAAAGATTTTGATTTGCCCATCCGTTAAAGCAAAGCTTGAAGATTGGTGTTGGGACAGTGCACTTAATTTTGCTTATTCACTCATCATGAGGCATATCTATACTTTCTCTTAAGGAATAGGTATTCCTAGAGTAAAATCTTACTGCTGCTTTTTTATGTTATTCTAATATAGAGCATAACTTTCCAAGGAGCCTTTTTTTCTTTTTATGCTTCCTTCCCTTTCTTTTTTTCCAACAGGGTTATTTTAAGAGCTCCTTATGTTGCTAGAGAGTTCCTGAAGAAGAACCAATACAAACAAATGATTGGCAGAGCTGGTCGAGCTGGTATTGACAATGCTGGTGAAAGTATTCTCATAGTACAAGAAAAAGAAAAACAGCTGGTAATTTTTACAAGACTGGTCATTTAAGTCACCGTAAGATGAAGGGAATAAGCAAATGGGATAGACATCAGGAGCGGAGCTTCTTAGTGTTTGTCGACTTTACTGTTGCAAGTATTTGACTTCCATTACACCTGTTAATTGCGGGATTTTATTACCACCTTTGTCATCTGTGGTTTAAGGTTTCGGATGTTAATTGTAAATTTTAGATACCTAGTTATTTTCTGTATAAGCAAAAAGGTGAATCTCAGCACTGTAAAATGACAGTGTAGGACTATTGTGTAAATGAAATATTTCCCCTGAACTAAGGTATTTCTTGCTTTCTTTTTAGGTCCGAGATTTAGTTAACAGTCCTTTGGAGAACTGTTACAGCAGTCTCCTGCCTGAGTTGACCAAGGGAGTACAAAGCCTTTTGTTATCTTTGGTTGGATTGAAGGTATCAGTTAACTCTTTTCTGTAAATAATATGAGAAGCATTGGAGAATGTAAAGGAATTCTTGTCTGAATTTTTATAGGAAAAGCAGATTTTTTCAACAGCTTTACTTCGAAGAAGTTCAGCTGACTTATGATCGCATGAGAAGTACAAAGTATGATTAGTACTTATAAAAAGTGTGATTAGTATTCTTATCTAACTCAGTTATCAAATAATGCTGTAACGTTATATTTTTTCAATGTGGACACGGCCAAAATTACATCTGCCTTCTGATATACAGTATTTATAATATTGCATTTTTGATACATGATTCTAAGACTGCAAGGAAGCAACAGTAGAAACAAAACATGCAATAGCTAAAATAATAGAACAGATGAACGCATAGTTCCATCAGATCCCTCATAGGCAGACTGTCTACTGTTGCATTTGTTGCCATGCCATTCTATATAAACACACAATGAACAGGATAGCGATATGTCTCTGTATTCAGTAAAATGTTTTGGATAGCTTGTATGCTTCTTGTTACGCGTAATGACGCTTGCATTATTTGAACGTGCTAATCGCTCGCAAAACCGCTATAGATTGCAGTAACCCTTGAGGAAATCTACAGTTTTATGTGCCATACGTTGCTGGGTGTTCAGCAGCATTTGCTACCTAAAGAAAAGAGCCTCTTGGATATAATTAAAGAAGGTGTAGAAAATCTGATAGAGAATGGACTCCTAAAAGGAAAAATGTCTGGAAAGGACCATAATTCCCAAAGTATACTAACAATCACACAGTTGGGTAAAGCTACGTATAAAGGTAAGACATTTTTTCATTCTTATACTCCTTTAATTTCAACAAAACCTTTCATCTCCATCTTGTGTCTACTTGGTATGATTCCCTATCTTCCTTCTAAAACTGCTATGAAAAATATGTATAGAGCCTGTTTTATTAAATGACGTGGTGGAGTGAACAGTGAGCAATCATTGACTGAACGTGATGGGAATGCACTGGGACGCATCAGTTGCAATGAAAGTCAGACAGAGCTGTACCGAAAAAATTTAAGGATTCCGTTCTTTGAGCTGGTGATTAGAATAAAAAAAAATGATTCGCATACTTGGTTTATAGTGATCCATTTTTATGAATAGATATTGTAAACAGTGTAGTTTCTTTTCCTAGAAGGAAGGTAAAAGGGAAAGGAAGCATATGAAATCTAGGCCAAATGTGATGTAGAGTGAAGACAGTGTATCAGGAACCTTAAAGTCTCATAACATAAAGACACAGGGCATGGAAGGTAATTGGAATAAGGCTTCCAAACCTCTGAAAGGCTTCTCCAACAGTCTGCAATTAAGTTTTGGAGAACGTTGCTCCGGAAGCTCATTAAAGTCAAGAGAATTCATAAAGATTCCAAAAACATGCACAAAATTGACATATATATATATATATATATATGGAATGTATGTATGTTATGTATATGGAAGTCAGACTTGACTGCCTTTTCTCAGTTTTTCAGTTCCAACTTACTGATTATAATTACAACAATTATTCATCTTGCAGTTCTTCCTTCAATTTGGATAGGTTTAAAAAAATAAACAATCCTTGGATGCTCTGTACGGTACGAATAGGTGCCTTTGGCCAACCAGTACACAGATCTCCAAATCCTTGAGCTTTAAAACTTGATTTTATCAACAGTAGACTTAAGCGTCGTGGATGTTTAGTTTGGAGGTAAATAACAGCCAGGCCTTTGTTTTGCTTGCTCAGAAGTTGAGAGAACATGCCCAGTCTTGTCTTTGTTGCCAAAAAAAAAAACTTTCAGGTAGTAATTGATGTGCTAGACTAACGTTTTTTGGAAAATCTGGAGAATAAACTGTGTCCATGTTGAAATGTATTTAATCTATATTGGATAACTCCATATACCTGTTTAAAACTGTAATAATTATTCTAGGATCTATAGACTTGGCATACTGCAGTGCTCTCTACAGAGAACTGAAGAAAGGTTTGGAGGGCCTGGTTCTTGAGAGCAATCTTCATCTTCTCTATTTGACAATTCCATATGATATGATTTATAGCTGCAACCCAGATTGGATGATATACTTGAGACAGGTGAGAACTGCCTTTCAGACATGGATCAGGGCGTATATTAACTTTGCTCCTTAACTTTTAAATTGCCTTTTAATTATAGGAAGTGTGACCATTTGGGTAACAATTTGGTGAAAAGATAATGGTACGTTATTTTACTTTTGGTCATACAGCTGAAGTGCTTTCCTTCGTATTTCATGAACACCTAAAAGACGTCATTTGCATCTATAATTTTAGCTGTGTTCAGTTTCATATTGCATATTTCTCTTGAATTCTTCTGTTTCCAATAGTCCACATCCTAACAACTGTGGTGCTAGCCTAGCTATGACCAGAGTCTGACTGTTGAATCTTACACAGGAGTTAACCATAAACCGTTTGCACTTAACCATGTAATCCTGGTCCTGCAAGGAAACCCTGGCTGAATCACTCAGAAGCTATCTTTCCCTTCTGATGCTCATTTATTTCATCCTTGGTTTTGCGAGGAAAATCCACGAGTAAACCGAAGTCTTCAGTCTTTCCTGTCTTATCCTTAACTCCGGTCATAATTTAAACTGTTAACAATGACCCATACCTTTCCACAGACTGCTAGGGTTATATCAGCTGTGAAAGCACAGCCTTCACCCTAGTCTTGTGCACTTTAAGATCCACCAATAATCCAGATATTCCCCCTCTTGTGAAGTGCAATACACTAGGGACAAAAATAAAATCCATGTAGTTATATTTAGTTTGTAAAATAGGACAGTCATAAAAGGGATGGAAAGTTACAGTCATTTCAAACAGGCGACGAAACTGCAGGTCTCTGACTACAAACAAGTCAATTTAATAGCTAGCCAAGTGTTGCGGAGATGTTTTAAAAACGCTCTTTCACTTTGGGTAAAAGACTTTCGCTAACGTGCTTCATAAGAGAACTACGTATCTCAAAATTCTTGAAAGATAGTTATCTTGGAGCATGTGCAAAGCAATTGTTAAACCTGTTGAACATGAAAAATATTTTCTGATTTGTATGATTGTAAAGCCAGTTACTTGTGAAATATTTGATGAAAATGGAACTAATCTTCTGGCTGATATAACCTAGTATTAGCATTGATTAATGTTTGAGGAGAGTCCTTAAATCAAGGAGATTCAAGAGCACAGCGAACAGGCGCAGCGAACAGGCGCAGCAGTTTGCGCAGCAGGGCGCCAGAAGGCAAAGAAGGCACCTCTCCATTTTGCACAGTGGTGTGTCCTTCCCCGGGGCATGGTCGTGACACGCCGCAGAGCACATTCCCCAGTGGCTGCGGGAGGTGCTGCATTGGCTGTGTCTGAGGCTTCAACCCAGACAGACCCTCAGACAGCAGATACAGCTCTGCAGGTGTCGGGCTGCAGGGAGTGCCTGGGGCCTCTCCGTGGGGCCTGGGCTGACAGCTCTCCTGTGTGAGATGTGCTGTGGTTGACCAGTTGCGTCACCAGATAAAGGAGTTATGGGAGGAGGTTAGTAGGCTGCGTAGCATCCGAGAGGATGAGCGGGAGATTGACAGGGCGTTCTCGGAGACTGTTCAGCTCCGGGAGTCCCCTGCCCCCACTGCAGCGGAGGTGTCAGAGGGCTCAGCACCGTTTGTAAAGGTGCATCATAACTCTGTGGAAGAGGGCTGGAAGCTGGTGACCTCTCGTAGAAGGAGAAAGGCTCTTGCTCCTCCTCAAGACTTACCCTTGAAGAACAAGTGTAGCGCCCTCCAAGCTGAGGAGAGGCTGGGCATGGCTCCAAGGGAGGCAACTGGCCTGGCAGACCCTGTGCCGTGCAGGAACCCCCGGAAGAAGCGGCGAGTGATTGTTGTGGGTGACTGCCTGCTGCAGGGGACAGAGGCACCTCTCTGCCGACTTGACCTCTTGCCCAGAGAGGTTTGCTGCCTGCCAGGGGCTCGAATAAGAGATGTCATGGAAAGACTGCCAAGGCTTGTCCACGCGTCGGACTACTGCCCTCTGCTGATCTTCCATGTGGGTGCTAACGACACGAAAGGCAAACTGGAAACCATCAAACGGGACTTCAGAGCTCTGGGAATGGTGGTCAAGGGTCTGGGAGCCCAGGTCGTTTTCTCCTCAATCTTGCCTGTGAGGGGAAAGGACAGGAGGAGGAGTAGACGAGTTTTCCAAGTTAACAGCTGGCTGCGCCGCTGGTGTTGGCAACAGGGCTTTGGTTTCTGTGACCATGGAACGCTGTTTGAAGACCGACAGCTGATGGGGAGCGATGGGATCCACCTTACCAAGTAGGGCAGGCGCGTCTTTGCCAACAGATCGGCCAGCCTGGTAAGGAGGGCTTTAAACTAGGCAAGATGGGGGAAGGGGAGTGGTATAGTGGCAGGAGAGTCAGTAAAACACCGCTCCAGTCAGGAGGCCTCCAGCGGGTGCATACAGCCAGGGGAGACAGCATGCGACATGGCTATGGAGTCTCCTCTTGCACCTCTCCTGGGAAGCTTGCACGCTTGACTGGCTCTCTGAAATGCCTGTATACCAATGCACACAGCATGGGGAATAAGCAGGAAGAGTTAGAGCTCTGTGTGCAGTCGCAGGGCCATGATCTCATTGCAGTGACAGAGACATGGTGGGATAGTTCACATGACTGGGATGCTGTCATGGATGGCTCTGTGCTTTTTAGGAAAGACAGGCCAGGAAGGCGAGGTGGTGGAGTTGCCCTTTATGTGAGGGAGCAACTAGAATGTATGGAGCTCTGCCTCGGGGTGGATGAAGAGCAAGTTGAGAGCCTATGGGTAAGGATTAAAGGGCAGGGTAACATGGGTGACACTGTTGTGGGGGTCTACTACAGGCCACCTGACCAGGAGGAAGTCATCGATGAGGCCTTCTACCGACAGCTGGAAGTAGCCTCACGATCACAGGCCCTGGTTCTCATGGGAGACTTCAACCACCCTGACATCTGTTGGCAAGACAGCACAGCTAGGCACAAACAGTCGAGGAGGTTCCTGCAGAGGACTGAGGATAATTTCTTGACTCAGGTGGTGGAGACGCCGATGAGGAGAGGTGCAATGCTAGACCTTGTGCTAACAAACAAAGAAGGTCTAGTTGGAGAGGTGAAGGTTGGGGGCAGCCTTGGCTGCAGTGACCGTGAGATGGTGGAGTTGAGGATCCTCCGAGGAGGGAGCAGGGCAATGAGTAGGACTTCAGGAGAGCTGACTTTGGCCTCTTGAGGGACCTACTTAGGGGACTGTCATGGGGTAGGGCCCTAGAAGGAAGAGGGGTCCGAGAAAGCTGGTTAATATTCAAGCGTCACTTCCTCCAGGCTCAAGAGCAGTGCATCCCTCTGAGGAAGAAGTCTAGCAAAGCGGATTCAGCAGGAGACCTGCATGGATGAGCAAGGAACTGCTGGCAAAACTCCAGCAGAAGAAGGAAATGTACAGAATGTGGAAAAGGGGACAGGCCACTTGGGAGGAATACAGGGACGTTGTCAGAGTATGCAGGGATGCGACAAGGAAGTCTGCATTTAATTCCCAATTGGAATGAAATCTGGCAAGGGATGTCAAGGACAACAAGAAGGCCTTCTTCCAATACATCACTAGCAAAAGGAAGACTAGGGAAAACGTGGGCCCGCTGCTGAATGGGGCGGGTGCCCTGGTGACAAAGGATACAGAGAAGGCAGAGTTATTGAATGCTGCCTTTGCTTCCGTCTTCACTGCTAAGGCCAGTCCTGAGGAATTCCAGACCTTGGAGACAAGAGAGGAAGGCTGGAGAAAGGAAGACTCTCCCTTGGTGGAGGAGGATCAGGTTAGAGATCTTTTGTCCAAACTTGACCTCCATAAATCCATGGGCCCCGATGGGATGCACCCACGAGTGCTGAGGGAGCTGGCGGATGTTATTGCTAGGCCACTCTCCATCCTCTTGGAAAGGTCCTGGAGATCAGGAGAGGTGCCTGAGGACTGGAAGAAAGCCAATGTCACGCCAGTCTTCAAAAAGGGCAAGAAGGAGGAGCCAGGGAACTACAGGCCTGTCAGCCTCCCCTCCATGCCTGGAAAGGTGATGGAACAGCTCCTCCTGAAGGTCCTCACTAAGCATCTGGAGGACAAGAAGGTGATCAGGAGTAGTCAGCATGGATTCACCAAGGGGAAATGATGCTTGACCAATCTGATAGCCTTCTATGACGGAATGACTGGCTGGGTAGATGAGGGCAGAGCAGTGGATGTTGTCTACCTGGACTTCCGCAAGGCTTTTGACACTGTCTCCCATCACATCCTTCTAGGTAAGCTCAGGAAGTGTGGGCTAGACGAGTGGACGGTGAGGTGAATTGAGAACTGGCTGCATGGCCGAGCTCCGAGGGTTGTGGTGAATGGCGCAGAGTCAAGTGGGAGGCCTGTGGCTAGCGGTGTCCCCCAGGGGTCGGTCCTGGGCCCAGTCTTGTTCAATGTATTCCTCAATGACCTGGAGGAAGGGACAGAGTGCACCCTCAGCAAGTTTGCTGATGATACTAAACTGGGAGGAGAGGCTAACACACCAGAAGGCTGTGCTGCCCTTCAGAGGGACCTGGACAGGCTGGAGAGCTGGGCGGAGAGGAACCTCATGAAGTTCAACAAAGGCCAGTGCAGGATTCTGCACCTAGGCAGGAATAAACCCCCTGTACCAGTACAGGCTGGGGGTTGACCTGGTGGAAAGTAGCTCTGCCGAGAAGGACCTGGGAGTGCTGGTGGACAACAAGTTAACCATGAGCCAGCAGTGTGCCCTTGTGGCCAAGAAGGCCAATGGTCTCCTGGGCTGCATTAGGCAGAGTGTTGCCAGCAGGTGGAGGGAGGTGATCCTGCCCCTCTCCTCAGCCCTGCAGAGGCCTCACCTGGAGTGCTGGGCCCAGTTCTGGGCGCCCCAGTACGAGAGAGACATGGCACCATGGGAGAGAGTCCAATGGAGGGCTACCAAGATGATTAGAGGGCTGGAGCACCTCTCCTATGAAGAAAGACTGCAAGAGCTGGGCCTGTTGAGCCTGGAGAAGAGAAGATTGAGAGGGGATCTCATCAACGTGTACAAGTATCTGAAGGGGGAGTGTCAAGAGGATGGGGCCAGCCTCTTCTCCGTGGTGCCCAGCAACAGGACAAGAGGCAACGGGCACAAACTGAACCACAGGAAGTTCCGTCTGAACCTGAGAAAAAACTTCTTCACTGTGAGGGTGACAGAGCATTGGAACAGGTTGCCCAGAGAGGCTGTGGAGTCTCCTTCGCTGGAGCTATTCAAAACCCGTCTGGATGTGATCCTGGGCAATATGCTCTAGAGGTCCCTGCTTGAGCAGGGAGGTTGGACTAGATGATCTCCAGAGGTCCCTTCCAACCTAAATGATTCTGTGATTCTGTGAGATGTTTTTATGTAGATGACACTCCTAATTTAAAAAAAAAAATTACAACACACATGGCCATAAGGTGGTTGTAAGCTCTTAAATGTTTTTACCTGTTCATTTCCAATTTTGTATGAATATAGAAGTAAATATATTTTTACTGAGAAGGTTAAAAAAAAAAAAAAACAAAAACTGCTGCATGAACCTTAATGCTACAGTAGTATATACATTCAAACAAAAAAACCACAAAACTGATACCTGTATACACATCAGGAGTTTGGTAATTTAACAGATCTGTTTATATAGTTGTTTATGCTAGTGGAATAGTTCTCCTTGAAAAGGAATCAAAGATTCAGGGAGGGAAATAAGGGAAAGCAAAATAATGTTCTGCAGTGTGTGAGGGTGGCTCAATATTATACACATTTGAGAGGAACTATTTTTTATGTCTAGATATAACACATGGACATTGTCTGTAGCTGTTCTGTTTTGTAACAGTTGTAACTTTTAATGAGGTTTTTAACGGAAAAAAATGATTTTGACTGTAATCAATTCTTTTTCAGTTCAACCAGCTAAGTGCAGCAGAGCAAAAAGTAGCAGATATTGTGGGAGTACCTGAAAGCTTTATTACAAAAAAGGCTTCTGGTCAAGCCATCAGAAAGGTAGGCTGAAAGCTTATGATTCCTAAGAGAAAATAATTTAATCTTTTCATGTGAATATTTAGAAACGTGAGGTAACTTTTCTGTTAGTATCTCTTTAGAGTTATAACTCTTCTTGAATTAAGGTTCTTTTAACCTCATCCAGTTGGTTTTCCTAATGTCGTGTAATACATTTCAGATATAACATATATTTGTTTATATATGTAAAGAAATTGTTGTCTTGGCAGAGCGTCTGGAATGTTGTTAGCTCTAAATTTTAACTTGCTTTCTAGAATGTGGACAGTGCTATTGTAAACAGGCTGTACCTATCGTTTGTCCTTTACACCCTACTAAGAGAGACCAACGTATGGAGTGTTTCAGAAAAATTTAATATGTCTCGAGGATATGTGCAAAGTCTTCTTACTTCTGCTGCCTCGTTTGCCTCTTGTGTTCTACGTTTCTGTGAGGTAGCGTGTGTTAAATATATCTAAATACCTTCTTCAGGATTTCTGTTTTGTAAAAAAGTCAATATTTTTCTGTTGTGGCATAGTGTAACTTAAAACAGATATTGTATTTTGTATCCTGTGCAAAATGGTGTATATTTCCTGGTCAGAAAAGCCTGACAGAAAACAGTAAATAGTTTTCATGTGACTATGTACCACTGTGCAGGGCATTGATCACAGTGTCAGAACATGCTGTTAATGAAACAACTGACAAAAGTTTCTCTTTCCCTTTCTTTCTCTTTGAAATAAGATCATCTAGTTGCAGACTGTCATCCTAGGAGAACAGTTGCCTTGGCTTGTTCTCTTTGCTGCTTCGTTGTTTTTAAATTTATTGTTAGTCCTTCAGAACTGTCCCAACTTTGGAACGTTTAGCTGAGGAGGAGTGCTGAATATAATTCCGGCAGCTACCTGGAAGGATAGCTACAGATAACAGCTTCCCCCTGTCTAAAAGCCAAATATATGCTCATTGCCTTACAGCTCTATTGGTAGTAGCTCAGAGTATAGAACTTGGGCTCCTTTTCTGTAGAATTGTTTTTCTGATTTTTAATCTCTTGTCTCTTCAGGAACTGGAGGAATTTTGGGTTTATAAAGCCCTGTTGACGGAACTTACCAAACAGTTGACCTATTGTGTTAAGACAGAACTCATTCCTCTGATGGAAGTAGCAGGGGTTCTGGAGGTTAGTAAACCTGGCTTTCTGTCCATGAGCTCTTAAATGTAAATTTCTGTGCTAAACATATTACTGTCACTAGGAGACCAAAACGGTGTTTTATTAAGAATTCAGCCTCATGCAAATATCCTGCAGTGTTTTGGGGGCTTAGGGGGAAGAAAAAAAAGTCTAACAGTGCAGAAAATGTGAGCTGCAGCCTATATTTCTCTTCTGGCTGCTACCGCAGCAGCAGCAGTGAAAATGTTGTAATTGCACAGTAATTTAGAGAGCTGTATACTCAACCAAAAACCAGAATCCATGTCACTTTACTTTTGTGGTAAGGATTCTGTACAGTTTATGGGAGCAAGAAGGAACAAGACTTAACATCATTACTTAAGTTAAAAGATTCTCTCACAGATACAGGACGTTGTATTGGAAACTTGCGTTTTTGCGATAGCTTTTGTGATGCTGCATGCCTTTTCAAAAAGGAGTTCAGCTGGTCTCAGAGCTTGAGGACTCCTGTCAAATAGAAAATGTTTTGGGGCCTCAGTGCAAGACTATCTGTAGCCGCTGGACTATTCAAAATGATCTCACTTGACTGTTCAGCATATTGTGTAACCAGTTGTCAGCAAACCTTTTAATTTGGCGGCAGTAAGGTTTTATTCTGAGAGAAACTAAAGAGTGGTGAAGAGTGGCAGCCTAATCCTTTATATGTGTGTGTGTATATATATGTGTATATGTATGTAAAAGTTTCAGGACTTGATGCAAAGGGGAATGCAAATCTACTTCCTCCTGGCTCAGAGTCTTTATACAGGAGCCTTTTCCAGTGTAAAATAAAAGATAAATCAGGACTGCATGATTTTTTTTTTGCAGTTTTGTGTTACAGATGGCTTTTGAAAATTTTTGCTATCATTATGTTAGGTACTGGAGTTAAAACTGTATTGAAACATGATATTTGAAGTAGATGGTAATTTTTAACAGACAAGATTTGCATAGATTTCTGTGGAGGAAACTGCTAAAATCAGTGCTGTGGTTACTGCAGTGAAGGAGAAACTTGTTCATTTTCTCTCTTCTTGAAAATAGTTTTCAAAGAGGAACCTAAAACCTTTCCGTGAGATTAAAGTCACTACTGTGAGATAATCTGGGCCATCAGATATACTGTGCACCCAGTAACAGGAAGTTAAAGGACAGTATTTTCTGGCAATTATTCTTTTGTGAAATTAACGTGATGTCGCTTTCCCATAAGTGAATGTTTCTGGTCCTCAGTTACCATGGAGGATACTGTATTGTCTGTAGGCCTTTTTATTGAATGCTTTATCTAAAAAGAAGTGCCTACATAGCTGCGATTAAATAAATGCCTTTTTTGTCTTCAAAGAAGAAAAATCGCCAAGGAAATAAGATAATTGACCAAATGCTTGGAGGAGATGTAGCACTTGTTTGTCCAATTGTTGAGTTACGTTATAACTCAGCATAGCAAAGTCTTTATTTACTTGGGTTTATACCAAAATGTCTTTCATGACTGGACTAGAAGTGCGTTTTTATTTAAACTTTGTAAGGATCTAGGACTATTTGTTTCGCAAAAGACGTTTTCCTCCAGAAGCCACCTTTGCTTAGCAAATGTTGTATGGCGGCTTTGCCTCCTTTCGTTGCAAAAGAACCAACCCAAGTAAAGAGCAGTAGATAAAATGCCCTAAAGGTCATGATCTTTTAATTCCGGAGAATTTGTTCTATATATGTGAGTTCACAGCCATGGCTTTGCACAAAGCTATGGAAATAAAAAAATGTATTGTTGTTAACACTAAAGGAAAAAATATAATTACAAGCCTTTAACAGGAAAGTATAGCTTCTCTGGACTTCTATGGAAGCTCGTACAACTGTCCTCAGAATTGCAGAAAATTAAGGGCTAGATTTTTCAGATTAAATCATTCATTTAGATACCTTTAAAAAAATCTAAGACTGTCGTTTCTTTTGGTGACAATGAATGCGAAAAGGAGGATGACAACAAAGGAGGATGCTAAAAACAGTTATCGGTGGGCTCAGAAAATAATTAGAAAGGCTATTAAGCTGTGTAAGAATGTGTAGGGAAAATGTTAGGGGAAAATCTGTTTTTTAAGGGGCAGGGGTGCATAAATCTTGCCAGACAGTCAGCGCCATTGCAGTGAGTATTGGTGTTCTTCAGAAGAGGAATGAAAAGGAATCAGATGGATATGCAGAGATATAGAGATTGGATGATGATTTTTGTCTGGTCTAATAATTTTCTACCACACCTTAATTTTTGGCTTGCAGGCACGAGCGAAACAGCTTTATAGCGCAGGCTACAAAACTTTAGCGCACTTAGCTAACGCAAATCCAGAAACGCTGGTGAAGATGATTGAGCATTTGTCACGACGTCAAGCCAGACAAATAGTTTCATCTGCAAAAGTAAGAAAGAAAAGTTATTAAAAAAACTACTTCAGAACTTGAAACTGTCAAAAGTGAAAGTTAGAGTGAAATTTGAAGTAATTGAAGCGTTCAGCTTAGTAATAGAAGTGATTTTGGATGTGAGATCAAAATTGTTGATCTGTATTAAGAGTCTGTTGAAGTACTACTGTTCTTCACAATATTGCTTATCTAAGTGCTTACAAGAGTGATGAATTCAGCATTTCCTGGCCTTAGTGCACCTGAATGATAGGCAAATGTTAATTATTTTCCTCTAATAGTTTATGTACCGGATAGGGGAGAGTTGTGCTCTTCTTCAGGGGAAAGCAAAGGGTGACAGTGTTTGACCGTTTGTCTGATGAAACATGGGAAATAAAGGCCAAGACCTCAGGACTCAGCCTCTAGAAATTCTAGTGGTAATCATGGTTAGGGAAGAGCAGGATTTTCAGGGCTATAGAGATTGAAACCAACAAGGTATATAGTTTACCTCACCTGCTTTCCGTGCTTTTTGTCATGCCCTGTTACCCGTTCCTCCTCACTTGTCTTCCATGTTGAATGCATGTTGATAGAGAAGGGCCTTTGCTTCAGATTTGCCTGTAAGGCACCCTCAGTGACTTAGGCACACGGGGAAGTAACCCGAGAGAAGCAATCTGCTGTTGCAATGGTGTCAGCTTCATGTTTAATTCTGCTAAAACAGTAAGCTATTCACTAAAATAAGAGAATGCTTAGAACAAATTTAGGGATGGTTGGTATAAAGTTGAAGTGTACAAGTTGAACAACGCAGGGGTTTGCGTATTTGTACTGATTAAAAGTCCTGACAGGGGAATTTAAATGTTCCTTTACTGAACAAACATTCGTGGCCGTTTAAGGATGTTGAAGCCCCTTTACTGCGTTTTCTGCTGCAGTGCGAGCCAGAAGAACAGGATATACACGTGTCCCTCATTTGCTTCAGTGTCAAATCCAGCAGTCTAGCTTACACTCTCATATGCCAGGATATTAAACTGATTGTTTGCTCTAACTAGGAGGAAGAGAGCTCGCATGTCTTACCCTACAAATTCTCCTGGGAGATGGTTAGTTTCCGCCAAGTGCTGGTAACAAACAGTTCAGGGTAGTAATTGAACAGTTGCTAGGGTTCATGTCCTACATGCCTAATATAAAAGACTGTACTTCTCTTACAAGTGTTTCATGAAGCAAGGAATCTACAATTTGACAGATGCAATGTATGGCTACTTATATTAACATAGAAAATAAATGCCTTAAGTTAAAAATGCTTTTGTTAAAGGTACTAGGTAAAATGGTTTATGTGCTGTTACGTTTTGTGCATTACTTAAAACTGTAGGACTAAAAAAAAGGAATAGTATATGTTTCATGAATTTTGTGGCTTCTAGGTTTTACAGCGTTTTCCATATAGGTATGCAGTAAACAGTAAAGCATAGCAGCAGTAGTGCCTGTGAAAATGTTACAGTCCTTCGAAACAAAGATGCCTCAGCCTTGCTGGCACCGGCAGAAGTTTTTTTGTTTCGTTCTGAAAGACCTGGGCACAAGCTTGGAAAGAAGATCGATTTTTATCCTTTGAGCAGTATAGCAAATGCACTTGTATTTGTTTCCTAATGATTTTATTTCAATTATAGATGCTGCTGAGTGAAAAAGCTGAGGCTTTACAAGAAGAAGTTGATGAACTGTTAAGGATGCCTACAGATATTCCTGGGGCCTGCTGACCAACTATGTCATAAAAAAAAAATCATGAAGCAACAGAATTCAAATACTTTTACTTTTTTAGTTTTGTCATGTATAAAGCTGCTCTAATTATAATAAATATTTAAAGTCTTTTGTATACTTTTTTGTGTGAATTTTGAATCCAAATTACTTCTTGGAAAGTAAGTTGCATTTGAAGGTTCTGATTATGAACCTCTTCAGCATCAGATTACAATCAAGAGACATCAAGTTCCATTGAACTAACTGGCTGGTGCGTGCTTTTGTAAACTTAGAGCTCAGGTTCATAGCTGACTTCTAAAGCACAGTAGAAAGTTAATTTCTTTTCATTGTAAATCCTCTATAGGATGTGTGTGCATGAGTGTACTACTGCAAAATTCCTACTCATTGTAGGAATCCCTGTCCTCTCGGCAGAGCTAATAGAATGAGAGCAATAGAGTTGTAATTCATAATTCAGAAGTTTGGCCAGAGCTGCATAAGAAATTCTAAATTATTCCTAATCATTCCTAAACATTGTTACTTGAGATAAACATATTCATGTTCACTCTTTGCTAACATACCTGGAAAGACAGTTCATTGAATGTCTCTAACAATCTTCTAAATGTCTTGTGTAAGATAAATGATCATGAAAACATCTGCAGAGTTTAAATGTTAGTCTTATATGTGATGATGTACTATTAAAGGAAGGGTTAAACAACTGTTTCATTTTCCAGAAGCCAATATCAACTTCTGAGACTCCATGAGCAAATGTCAGTCATTCTAGTTAAGTTTTGAAAGGTATGTCTGCCAGATGCACTCGGGCACAAAGGTAGGCTTCTAAAAGTAGCTTTGAAAAAGTTTTTCAGTTGTGATGTAAGCTTCTTTACAGGACAAATATGTAGGGCATTACAGTTTCACAGCACTGTGCATAAAGACTTGCAAGCCAATTGGTAACCAGTGTATGGACAAGATTAAAATTTGACCTTTTTATGTGAATTTAGTTTGCCCCTTTTTCCGGTAAAGGAAATGAAAGATAAAATGTAATAATTACTGCCTTATTTATTCAGTTCTACTATTGTTTGTGTTGGGGCTCCAGAGACAAATAAGAACATTTTAAATGCAATAGGATCTGCTATTATGCTTGTATCATAGTTTGCAGTAAAGAACTTAAGGTTGAACAGTTGTCCAAAGCGGGTGGCAGTGGGAAAACTGATGACAAAATGTTCTATTGCCCATTTCGTTGTGACACTAGAGAAATCCTAGGTAGTGAGAAAATTCCATGTGTTGGTCTTTGTTTAGAAGAAACATGCCTTTAAGGCCAAAATTCTGCTACTTTATACTATGACTTCAAAAGTTTAGGTAAGTGAAATGTTTAGCAGTGCATTCAGTATTAAACCAGGCAAAGAACTTCAAAACTGCAAATTTCAGAGATGGCATGACTTGCTAGGCTTAGCAGCACCCTCAAGGGAGTCATGTTGCTGATACTTCAGTATCTAAGGCACAGTGCTTTTGGAAGCATCAGGACATGTTTAGGTTGGCCCTGTGAGTAAGAGAGATAATTGGCCCTGGAGTACAGAACCAGTATTTGCCATGCCCTGAGGTTATCTAAGTATATCTTTTAATGCTTCCCCCTTCTAAATAAAGCAAATTTTGACCAAATGACGGCTAATTTTAAAAAAATTGATTGGTTTTGTATTTAAAATAGCTTTAAAAGACAGAAGCTATATACTTGAGCATGACTGTGACTGCATCTCAGAGAGGTTGATGGAACATTCCTGGGCCGACATTTTAGTGATGCCTTTACGGCAGAGCCAACTGCCCTGAAACTGTATTGGTATGCTTGACTGTTTTCCTCAAAAATTTGAAATGGACTGACTTGGAATTCTGTAATAACCTCATAAGAAATGTGGGGAAAAAAAGGGGGAGTAAATGATTTACTATCAGTACTTTGTTATTACAATAACTGACCTGGAAGAAATAATCTATTAATTCCTTAAACAAGGCAATTCATGAGCCATTAACTGCAGTCACAGTACACTGTAAGATGTTGTTTGTACTTGCTTTCATGCTAATCAATTTTAAAGTTGTATACTTTTTTTTTGTTATATTGGGAAGGGAGGGACAGCAGGAGAAGTGTTTCAGACAGCTGTCCGTATTTGGGTCCCTAACTCCCCTGTCCTCACGGTGATTAAGTTGATGCACAAGCACTGTTGCAAGATGCGGTTTTGGTGAGATGTACATTTAGGAATTCAGTATCTTCTGTGAGAAACAGAGCCCCTTTGAAAAGTGTAGCAAAGGTTTCTATGTGTCAGAAAGAAGCAGATGGATTCAGTTGGGAAGAAAACTAGGTTGGCACTTGTCATCTTGGCTGCCCTTTCTGCAGGCTGTACTGTGCCAGATGGGTGAACACAACTTCCCCTGATGTTCTCTGACCTGACCTTTGCTGTCCTTAGCAGTGGAAGGAATGAAATCAGTCATTGAAAATTCTGCTAGAGAAAGCCTGTCTTATTTTTTCTGAAATAAAAAATAATCTAACCAGGCAAGCCAGTGCACTTCTTCCACATTGCCTTTATTTTCATTAATATGTAATACTCTCATTAAACCTTCTTAAAAAAACAAGAAACATCACTCAATTACATGTGCTTTTTGCCTGGAGGTAGGTGTGCTTAAAAAAACAAAAACACACCAAAAAAAAAAACCCTCTACAACAGATGCTAGAGATGCTAGTTATGTTGCTTAGGCACTGCAGGCAAATGCTCAGGTATTTCTATGTTAAGCGTAGTAGTAGGCTCAAAATGCAGGATAGCGTGCAGGTGTAAAGCTGGGTATTTATGGGATTAATGAACGCCTGTTAGCGGTTGCCACGCTGTGGAAAAGCTTGGGCTGTGATGGCTTCAGAAAATTTTGGAAGGTAAAGATTTTTTCCCTTGTTTCGAAAGAGTATTTACATCCTAAAGCTTGTCTAAAAAGGCAATCATCATGAGCTTATCTACGCAAAATCACAACAGGCACTTCGAAGTTAAGGTAGGTCACACAGATGCGCTACACTGGATGTTCCTGACAATTTCTCAGTAACCCACATTATGCCACTTTTAATTGGCCTGTGTAGACTGGTTCTTGTGTTCACGTGATATCTATTTCCCTCAAATCTTTACTTCTGTATCTTTGGGAATCCCTGTGCAGAATTTATTAAAAACTATCTCTCAGGAAGGATTGGTAAAAGTGTCAGGCTTCAATTACTGTTTAGCTGTTAATTTTCATTGCGTGAATGAGTCCTATTGTGATTTGTGTGTTCTAGAAAGCCACTTCCATGCAAGCTAGTCCTGAGTAGGCAGTTGTCGTTTTGTCATTTATTTTAAAGCTTTTTTTATTTTATTTTGTGTGCTAGAATCAAGCTCAGCAGCATTCCTGAAGTACCTAAATTTGTCAGCTACGTGGTCCGTGGAAATCATGCTTTGAGAAGTATCTCTGTAGTTGTACTAATGCTAAAAAGAACTTAAAAAATTCGATGCAATGTCTCATTTTCATCTCCAAATAGATGGAGCGTGTGCTATTCAAATGTTTTTTAGCCAACTGGTTGCAGAAATAAAATTAACTGGGACGTCTGAGTGCTCTGTGCTATGTCAGAACAAAACCTGGCTGGCTGCTGGGGGCAGGGGGGAATCGCGCCAGGCTACAAGAGAGCTTTGACGGACTCGTCTCTGGTTTTGCATCGGCTCGGTTTTCAGTTTAAGTAAAGAAATTACCCAGCTCCTTAACTCCAAGAGATTTTGGTATTAATGAAAGCAGAAGAGTTAGCTGGCATGGGTAAGGAATGACATTAAAATAATTCGGGAGACTTTTGAAATACGTAACCTGGATTTCTGATCTCTGTTCCAAGGATCGCATATGGTTTTCAAGTATATTTGTAGAAAGATGTAGCATTTTGGTGCTAATTTGACACAGGCAGCTCTGTTCATCTGCACTAACGCTGCAATGTCACAATAATTTCTTGCCTTTCGCATATTGAGCTTTTACTGCGTTCCCAAAATATACGTTGGTGTTTTACCTGTGCATGAAGTTTTCAGCTGGGGTGTCGTTGTCAGCAATAATTGTATGTTTCCTCTGTTTGTTTAATTTCCCAGAATGTTTTATTATTAGCTCTTGGTTCTAAAAGTTTGATTGGCCAATATGATTAGCAATGGCACTGCCGGCATGAAATAAGCAGAACTGCGTGATAAGAATTGCCTGTCCGAAGAATTTGAAAACCGCAAAGCTCAGTTTAGGCTTCCTTTGAAATAAGGAAGCAAAATGGGATGTCGGTGTGGAGCTAGTTTTAAAAAAAAAAAAAAAACAAGAAAGTGTTTTTACGTCCTGGTTCTGACGCTCCCTCTCTCTGTAGCTTAGAGTAAATTGTTCCGATTCTGTCGCCTTTTCTGTAGAAGAGGCTGCACGCTTCTGTGTTGATCTCCCTCATTTTGCAAGATTTAAAAATGTATTTAAAGCAATGTGAAAAACGCCTAAAAATAACACTTCCCTTTTAATGCATACAGCTTTTATATGTAGCTACGTATAGCTTTCCAGTTACAAGATTTTATTGGGCTATTAGAGGCATTATACCCCCTAGACACTTCATATTCACCACTTGGAAGGCAGGTTTTGTGCCTGTGCAGTGAGAAAGGCAGAGAGCAAGGAAAACTGAGGCAAAGCACGTCTCCGCAGAGAACTGCGCTTTAAGGGGTCCACGTGGGGAATTCCAAGAGAAATAATCGTGCTCAGGCTGCAGCCCAGCTGGCGCCCATTGACATTTTCTGTATCTGCAATAACGTCTTTAACTGCGGTTTGCCACAATGATTTGTCACGTACTTATTTAATCCCTTAAATACTTGGTTTGTTCATAGGGTTGGGCGGTTCATGTGACACTTCATCCACTGATATACGAATTATTACTCTGACAGGTATTTCGTAAAGAGTGACTCATTCCAGCCCTCCCTAGAGGTGTAGGCATGTAATTGGAGGTGCACCGCTGAAATTGGAAGCATTAGACTGACTAAGACACTGAGACAACCAGGAGTGTCGCTGATATTTCCTTGCTCTGGGAGAGCAACGGATATGACACGCTTTATCAAAGACAGGGGGTTAATTTGGTTTATCTTGTTCTGTCCATGAATTGTGTAACACACAAATTCAGAGCAAGCAGGAACAGGAAAGAGGAGGCAAGTGCGCGCTTGAGCCAGACTGATTAATTCCCCGACTTATTTATGGGAACGTAGGAAGTGCTGGACACTCAGGGTGTGATAGATAAGCATGTGGCAATTTGCAGTGTGTGTTAGCAGATCACTGTGTTGAAAATGAGCCAGGTAGAAGACGTGTGCTTAGAGACAAAACCGTATCGGATGGGATCTCTGAATTGTGCTGGTCATGTTAAATGTTAAATACTTTAAATGTTTTTGTAGTATGATATGATGTAATACCACAAGCACGATTAGTTCACAATAGTGCTTTCTGGCAAGAGCAGAGACCACCAAGGGAGATGGTGTTATAGGAAAGGTTGGATGTCACAGCCCCGTCTATATACGCCTTATTCTTGAGAGTAGCGCTCCCCTCCCCACGCAGAGGCAGGCAGCAAGGGTCAAAGTCTCCTTTACCTGCCTCCTGCCCTGCTCAGGTGAGGTGCAAGACCTTGCAAAGTGGCGTGTGCGGACTGAGATGGCTATCGAGGGGTGTCTTTGCGGGAGGGAAGGGAGGTAGAAACCTTCCCGTGAGCAAGGAGAGCAGCGTGCAATGCCCGCAGCGGTTACGGCTGCCGCTGGCCCTTGGGCTTGCCCCCGCCAGCCGTGGGAGCATGCGTGCCGTCCCCGGGACGGCCAGCCTCCCCGCCACGCGCTCGAGTGGGTGGTTTCCTGGCGTTCCCGGCGGGGCTGCCATGGAGCAGGAACGCGGCAGCAGGAAGGGCAGAGCTGATCCGCGCGCGGAGGCCGGCTGCCTCCCTCTCCCGTCAGGGCGCAGGCGGCAACTCGGCGGTCCCACCAGGTTCAGCCCGGCTCGCTGGTCCCGCTGAGCACCCCGGAGGAGGAGGATGCTCCTGCTTCAGCTGCTCTGCTTGCTGCCCTGCGAAGCCCTGAGCCAGCCGCCGAATGCCTCGCCGGAGTGGAAGGTGGCGGTGCTGAGCCTCGGGCTGCAGGGACGACCTCTCAGGGAAGTCAGCTCGGCTTTCCTGTCTCTCACCCTGGATGCCAGCCTGGCTCAAGACCCAAGATACGTCACCTTCTTGAGGTAAGGGGCAGGTATTTGTCTCCTCCCCCTTCCTCTTCCCTTCCTGCAGCACCCGGCAAGGCTGTGCCTATTCTGTCTCGCGACAATTTCTTTTTCCGCAGCCCTTTGCTCTCCTCACCCTGTGCCTGAGCAGAAAGAGGTGCAGAGAGGTGAGAGCTCCTCTGAACCTCTCCTCCTTCCAGCCACCCTGGCGCTGACTGAGGAAAGGCCAACATCCTCCAGAGCTTTGGCTCTGCTCCCTTGCAGAAAGGAGACAGAGCCTTACGATTTTGGAGCTAGGTTATGGCTCCAGCCTGGTGTCTCTGCGCTTTAGGATGCAGCTCCAACCCGCTGCTTGGGGAAACGCAGGGTCAACGGAAGCAGCTACTTTCAAGGGGAGAAGAGAGGTCCCACAAAGGAACTGAGCAGTTATAGGTGAATCACAGGTGACTGCTTTAGTAATCAGTGCTCAAAATCTGCAATCCAAAAGCCACGTAAGCTGCACAGGCAGGGTCCGATTCAGTGTCTTTAAGAGACATAAGGTACTGAAATAACTAAAGGATGGTAGGGGACCCTCACTCCTTGGAGCTTCAGGTGGGGGAGACTTGGGAGGTTTCAGTGTGGAATAGAAGTTATGATTGTCCGGTCTGCTTTGAGATGAAATAAGCCATTTAGTTGTCCCAGCACAGCAAGGTGGAATCTGTTATCAGTGCTGACTGCTCTGTGACCGTTTGCTCAGGGAACTAGAGAAGAATTGCTTAGACAGGGAGAAGACTTATGCTTTGATGATGCTCCATCAGAAGCAGAAAAAGAAGTAGGCATAAATTCAGGAGGGGAGCAGCCTTGCTGCTGGAAGGAGAGGGAAATTGCCAGCTGCTGAGCAGAGCGGGTTATGCGTAGCCAGGTTGGGGGCCGGGGGCTTCTTGCCCTTGCGCTCTGCAAGGTAAGAAAACGATCCAAGTCCTAGCGTAGCTTTGGGAACGTTTACCAGGGTGTTGTTGGCTTAAAGTCTTCTCTCATAAAGGCCAAGGACGGTCTGTTGCTGCTGAGGTCAAATCTACAGTTCCTAAAAACAAAGCTCTCTTCCCACCCCCCCCCCACCTCCTTGGTAGCTCTTTGAACAATTCAGGACCACCAAGTGGTGATGTTTCTTGTCTGTCCTTTTGGTTTGGACCTCTCTCTTGCCTTCTTTCGTCCCAATTTTGCTCTTAATTTTTTTAAACCGGTTCTTTCTTCCCTTTGATTCTGTAATTTTTGAAGCTAACATATCTCTCTCTTTTCCGTTGATCCAATTTTTCAGTCCCATCTTATTTCTTCAGCCCTTCTGATTTTCCTCCTCCTACCTCATTCATCTTTTTTCTCCTGGAGGGAGAGTGATGCCACCTTGCTTGAAAGAGGTCGGGTCTCTGCGACCTTTAGACCTCCTGGCAGTCGCGGAGTAGGATCGGGCCAGAAGCCGGTGGCCGCGGGCGCAGCCCTGGGCTTTGCTCTGCTTGTGGCTGTGAGCAGGAAGCTGTTGGTGGGCAGTAATCAGCCCCAGACGGCCTCGGAGTAGTGATATCAGTCGTGCATCAGGTGTCATCTGATGCCTCTCTCTCCCTCTCTCCGTTTCCCCGAGCAAAGGCTGCGTTTAAGTCGTGTGCGCTCTGCTCGTTCCACGCAAGTCACAGAAGTAGAGCTTAAGCTGCTTTTTAAGCCTGCTTAATTAAACTAATGCTAGTCCTGATGTGGACCCTTTTTCTCTTCGGTACAAAAGCATTTTGTTTGGCTGTAGTTTAGGGAAATTGGGAACGATGGTGTAAAGCCAGTCTTACGTCCATCTCCTCATGGGTCCGATAGTTTTGTTTAAACAAAACCGGAAAAGTCTAGGGGAGAAAACTGCCTGTCCTCAAAACGCGCTCTTACTTTGCCCCCGTGACTCAGCTCCTCGTCAGCGAGCGCGATCCCTGCAGCGCATCTCCCCCGCTTATCGCCTCCCTAAAGTGCTCCCAGCCCCTTGACCCAGCAGCGCCTGTTTTATATGAAACACTGTGCCGGGATTACAGGCACGCGAGAGGCTTGAGATGGCGCGCTCGGTATGAGTTCGCCCGACTATAACGTCTCTTCTGTTTCTTGGTGTTCTTCCCTCAGCAACCCCAAACTGCGCACCCTCGCGAGGGCCTTGTCCCCAGGCTTCTTGAGATTTGGCGGCACCAAAACGGATTTTCTGATTTTCAATCCCAACCAGGATTCAACTTCAGAAGAGAAAATCATTTGGGAACTTGAGGCGAAGCAAGGTAAAGTAGATGTGAATGTTGCGCACGAAACGATCTGTAGCTTAACTGATGCAATAACTGGTTCACCCTGCGCTGCAGATGCAGCAAATGCACGACTGCAGCATTCGTGCTTCTCCACTGATTCAGGGTTGCTGCCCTCCGTCGGGATCTTCCAGACTCGTCTCCGCTTTGGCCTAGTTCTGTTTTGGGCCCTCTCCGTATCTCTCTGCCCCCTGCCTTACACCGCTCCCGAAGTTCACCACAGTCTGTCCGTGTCTCCTTTCCTCCGTGGCTGGCCCCTCAGCATGAGTAAAATAAGGACTTCGGTCAGGGTTCATGCAAAAATGAGGAAGGTTGCAAAACATATCCCTCACGCGCTCGGTATCTGCTGCGGCTTTGCTGCCCAATACTCGTTTCTGGGATGCCACCACGGTGTCTGTAACTCTCCCGCCGTCCGGGAGGAGCCAGCCAAGGTCAGCTCAAAAATTGTAGTTTCATCCAGAAAAGAAAGCACTGGCTGAAAGAAATAATCTGCTGAGAACGAAGTGCTTGTTTGGTCTAGCTTCCCCAAGATCAGAGTTAAGCTGACAGCGAGCCGTACAGCATTGCCTTCCTGAAACTTAAATAACCGCAAGCTCACCCCACCCTGACGCACTTCACTTCTTCCGTTTGGGCTCTGCGTGCAAATGTTTTTCCTTTAAATTCCCTGAATTCAAGTCCATTTCCCCCTTAAATTCTGTGGAAGTACATAAAGCGTTCTGGAGCTGTTTCACGTGACGCAAACGCTGAGTTGCCCTTTGTGCTGGGGTGCTAACGGGTCAGGCTGGGCTCTGAAGCTCAGTGCTCCTTTCACCCCGCGCTGCTGCCTGGAGCGCCCGGGGGATAGTTAGAACTGTGGCCCGCCTTGCACTTGCGCTCTGGCTCGTGGTGTGATCCCGCATGGGGTTTGCGCGCTTGGGGAAAAACCAAACCAACCAACCAAACAAACGAAAAAAAAAACTACATACGGAGAGAAACGAAGCATGTCGGCAGACTTCTGCCAGCGGTTTAATTTGAACCTTGCAACGCAGCCAGCAGCTCTCACTGCGAGAAACAGGAAACGCAGCCAGCGGTTCTCATCACAGGAACAGGAAATGGTGCTTCGTATCTCTCCTAAGCAATAGGAGCTGGTAACCGCGCGGCAGGGTTGTGCGGGGCGTTGTTTGTCTGCTCCCGCAGTGCCGTGCCTGCCTGGGCACCACGGCCTGCGCTGCTCAGTCAGGGTTTCCGGAGCAGCTCTCCAGCGAAAACAGGTTAGCAGCTTACGGCCGCGAGTTGTACCAGCTTCCAGAAGCCCACTGCAGTCAATTTTTTTTTTTTTCCTCTTCCCATCTCCATCACCTTAAACGCGGTTATGCACATATACATATATATATACACACACACACGCATACACACACACGTTTATATCAGTTCAGCCCTCCTCTTCCATCTGGCTGTCATCACGAAGGTGGGGATGACTTCCACAGAAACGCAGGACTCCTCTGAGCTCTACCCAAACTAGGCGTGTGTCTCGAGGAGGGACCCAGCCCGTTGCACATTGAACCCTTGCCGTGAACGTGAAAGTTTGATTGCTGTCACCCTTTATTCTGTCCTGCAGAGGCTTGCGGATTAAGATCCGGGTTTTCTGCTGTTGAGAAGCTACTACTTGCCCAGTGGCCCGTGCAGGAGAGGTTAATACTTAACGAACAGTACCGGAAAGAGCACAAAAACACCACCATCACAAGTAAGCCTTTGCTGCGTTCTCACGCTAGGATTTGTAACTAGGAGGCTGCAAATCTCTGTTCCACGGTGGCAGCGTCATGGGCAGTTGGGAGCTGAAGCCACCGAAAATTAAGGTTTCTCTAAGTCATTGAGATGTCCCTGAAAAAAATCCTACCCTACTCTCCGTCTTCTTGTTCACACTATTTGGTCACTGCAGGAGTTAGGCGAATCTCAACATCTCGCGGGGTAACGTTTAACAAGCTTCACCGGGGTTGGGCGCTCTGGCTTGGCTCTGAAAGCCTGGCCGAGCTACAGCACCAGGTTAAGCACCTACAGCGCAGGTCTTAATTTGGCTTTAAGTCAATTAGCACGCTGGGCCTTTGAAAATAAACGGTCTCCCCGGTGCTTCTCCATCACGCAGGAAATACAGTGGACATCCTGTACAGCTTTGCAAATTGTTCACGCTTTCAGCTGATCTTTGGGCTCAATGCCTTGCTGCGGAAAAACGGCCTGCAGTGGGACAGTTCGAACGCCCAGCTGCTGCTGGACTACTGCGCCTCGCGGCGGTACAACATGTCCTGGGAGCTGGGGAACGGTAAGTGCAAAACGCGCCTGCGGGCGAGAGAAGCGGCAGCTAACTGCGGCGGGTGGAAACGTGCCGCCGCGAGGTAAGGGCCGTCTTCAGAGCAACGTGCTTGCACCAGCGCCTCGTGGGCGATGCCCCAAAGAGCGAGGTAGTGTTTTACTGGGAAAAGGGTAAGGCCTTAATTTGCAGTATCGAATGGCAATCTCCAAATACGGTACAACGCGGCGCGAAGCCACAGGCGGTTGGCACGTTGCCTCCCAAGACTAGACGTGGGTATCGCTGTCTCTCCCAGAGCCAAACAGTTTCCGGAAGAAGTCTGGCATTTACGTTGACGGCTTCCAGCTCGGACAGGACTTCATTCACTTACGTCACCTGCTGAATAATTATACCCTCTACCGGCGGTCCAGACTGTACGGCCCTGACGTGGGGCGGCCGCGGAAGCGCACGCAGAAGCTGCTGCGGAGGTGAGCGGGAGGGTTTGGGCAGATTCAGAGCCACCAGGAAGGAGGAGCGATAGGGATAAATCCAATTTAGCCGAAACCTGATCAGTTTTGATTTTTTCCTTAAATTAGAACCATTGATTTTTTTTTTTTTTTCTTCCTCGACTGAGGGGGACTGAAATCTTACCTGCGTGCAAGGCATTAAGCTTAAACTCCTCAGCCCGTTGCAACCAAGAGGTTAGCAGCGCCGCCCTCGTGTGCGCGGCTTTCAGTTGCAACCCTCCCGACGACCCTGTGCCGTTTGTTCACAGCTTCCTGAAATCGGGAGGGAAGGCGATTGATTCTGTCACCTGGCATCAGTAAGTACCGCGCGGGTTGTCCCGTTGCTCGCTTGACAGACAGCCGCTTTGGTGAAGCGCTGAATCGGGAGGCCTCAGCAGGGCAGGGCAGGGAGGAGGGGAAGAGCGGCTGGCGCCAGCGGGAGCCGTCTTTCCGCCCGCGTTATTTTGCCGCGGGTGCAAACGCAGCAGCTGCGTGGCGACGCCGCGGTTCTCCGGCTCCTTCGCTTGCCCGCGCGCGCTGCCTCCGTCCCAGTCCCTTCCTCCCCCCCCCCAAATCGCCAGAAGGCTCCCGCAGACAGTGGGATGCTGGAACCTCATATGTGTCGTGTTAAGCTTCATCGGGTAAAGCAAGTTATCACGTAGCAGCATAATGCACGAGAAGACATGCGGGACGTGACTCAGTGCTATTTTCCTGATTCTAAACGAGTAGATGTGATTTCTTGGGGAAAAAATCTGCTGCTTCTAGTCCTGTTGATCAACGTTTCTGTGGTGTCTTGCCTTGGTCGACGTACTCCTACCTGAAAGCCCCTTAAACACAGACGGCGTACCTGCACGTCTGGCGAAAAAGTTAAAAACTGGACGGAACAATAGCGACGATGTGAATAAACGTGTCGAGCGGCTGAGTGCTCCTGTTGTTTTGCACCAGCGGTAGAAGTTTTCCTCAGTTTTGACTGTGCTTTTTTTCCCATTTCCAGTTACTACGTAAACGGACGAAGCGCCACGAGGGAGGATTTCCTGAGCCCCGAAGTGCTGGATACCTTTGCCACAGCTATCCGTGATGTCCTGGAGGTGAGTTGCCCTGCGTGGGGGGCCGTTCACGCGTTGCGTTACCCGCGGCGTTAGCAGAACCGAATCCTGCGCGGGGCAGAGCTCCTCGGCTGGCAAGGAACGAGGATCCTCCCAGCTCGGCCGCCGCTGGCGGCGTGAATGCTCGAAAGACCGTTTTAACAACGCTACTAGTAGGTGTGCTCGGGAGAGAAGGTTTTGCCCTCCGCCAAACGCGATGCTAGAAACTTCATAAACCTGCAAAATTCTGATTCATCAGTTCAGTCATTGCTCAGAGATGTAATTTATGGTCCTGTTTTCCCCCCTTCCCTCGCGTTTCACAGGGCTTAGAGATCCTGAGAACAGGACGATTTAGAGTGTGACACTGCTCAGCGCGAGAAGACTTCCAGAACCTGACCCTGAAGTGATGTTTTCCTCTTTCTAAACGAGTAGATGTGATTTCTTGAGGGGAAAAGAAAAAAATCTGCTGTTCTAGTGCTGTTGCTCAAAATTTCTGTGACATCCTGCCTCAGTCAATGTTGCTATCTGTTAAATGCAAAGGCGTACCCAGGCATTGGCTGAAGCACAGATTTCTGAATGCTGATTATTTCAGAAGCCGTAAATTTAATTACTGTCGTCATCTTTTCTCTCCTACGCAATGCCGATTAGATTGTCGATGGAACCGTGCCAGGCAAAAAGGTTTGGTTAGGAGAAACCAGCTCAGCGTATGGAGGTGGAGCTCCCAGACTGTCCAATACCTATGTCGCTGGCTTTATGTGAGTAAAACAGCATGTGTTGTCAATTATACGTTTTTATGGGGTTAAAGAAATGCCAGTTGGGGGCCTCTAAATGCCCGGTACATCACTGATTCGGTAGGACTGGATTTTGCTTCCCCAAAACACAGTAATATCCCTGTATTCACTGACTGAAGCTTGTTGTGTTGGAGCTGGTCCTGAGAGCCTGAGCGCGGCGCCCCGTGCCGCCAGCAGACGCTTACCCCGCACCTCAGGTTTGATAAGATGGACAAGGTAACAGCAGGTTCCACTAGGAACCTGGGAAGTAAAAGCATGAGAAAGTTGTATTGCCGTCCTTGAATCCATAACATAAACTCCATCTTTTTGCAAAGACTGGAAGTTCTTCGTGACATACGTGTCCTTTTTCTCTGCCACGCTTTGACTGCTGTGAAATAATTGACCAAAATAAGGTCTACGTTTTGTCCAAGGACACCAGATTTAGCAATTTGTTGAAGTGGAGAAAAAAAAAAAAAAAAAGGAACTTGCACTTTTTTTTTTTTTTAGCACTTCAAGTGACCTGTTTGCAGATTCAGGCAGATAAGTTTGCATTGCTATGTGTGGTTCACTCTTTGAAGATTCGCAGAAAGCATTTCTGGGCTATGTTTTCCCACTTAGCGGGCAGGGTGATCTTTTGAGCCAGGGCCTCATGGGTCAGCCAGTCAAAGCCCAGTGATCACAGACAACCTTGTCATTCGCTGTGATGATTTCTCAACTGTTAGGCCTTTGGGCAGGTCAAGAGCAAATGCTGCTGTCGGTTTCCACTGCTGGCATCTTGTTTCTCAGGGCAAGGACAGCAACAAGGGGACTGAAGTATTTCCATAAAATCGGGCTGCGAGTCAGATGCAGTCTGAAATTAATTTCTGAGGTAATCACTCTAAGTCCTGAATTTGGTGGAGTTGCATGATTTTAAGCAAACGTCAGCATCAAGTCTTAATTCTTTCTTTTCTACTTCTCATCTCGTGAGAGAGAGGCAACAGAGAACAGCTGAGGTCTGCAACTTGATTTGTGTGCTGTTTGCCTCCTTTTTTTGGCAGGTGGCTGGACAAACTTGGACTTTCAGCCAGGCAGGGAATTGACGTGGTGATGAGACAGGTGTTCTTTGGAGCAGGAACCTATCATCTGGTGGATGCAAATTTTGAACCTTTGCCAGTACGTATGCAATCCCACTAACGCTGTTTTAATGCTGTATGTAGTCTGGTACAGACAAAATCCGATGTGCAAACAGAAGACAGCTATTTTTACAGCACAAGAGAGCAACAGATCTTGTAGGGTGTTCCCAGATGTCTGTCCTTGCATTTAAAGCCAGTTTGTGTTGGAATATGCTACGTGTACTACATATACGTGTACTATACATAGATACAAGATATTTCCTGGAAGTGTAGGGATGCAGTTAGTCTTTAGGACGAGAGCTTGATTTCTGGGAGATAATGCTGTGATTTATATCCGGGCACGTCCAGAGTTTCTAAGGCAAATAGATGCAGGGTTTTAGTTCGAGTGTTCCTCAGCTGAATGGTGAGTAGCTCTTAAACGTGATGTGAAATGCTGTAAGAAATTACATCACAAGTGAAAAACGACATAACATGAAATTAAGAATCAAGTATTTCTTGGGTCACGTACAAACCCAGTAGCGGCTGGAGCAAAAGCAAATGAAAACATGCATTTAGCATAGTTTGATTTATTTAGAATAACATTCTGCTAGGACCGAACACCATTATTGAACGTGACATTCACTTTGTATATTTATAGCATGCTCTTTTGTGCCAGCAGCACTTACCTGTGGATGGGAGGATAGCATCTTTTTCCTTTTCCTCCCATTTTTCTGCTTCTAAGCCGTGATACAGGCTCATAAAGAACATCTAACCAAGGAAACCAACATACGGAGTTGTTCTGTCCAGCGGTTTCAGATGGTCCCTATGCTGGGGGCAAGTGGTCAGGGGATGGAAGAGCTTGTTATTTCCCTTCCTTCCTTCCCCCGCTCCCCCAATTTAAAATACATTTAGATTAAAAAGATATGTCTTGTTTTCATCTGCAGGCAGTACAGGTGCTAGCAAACCAAATAACACTTCAAAGGTATGGAAATCCAAAGCAGAGCAGTCAGTTTTACGCAGCATTGAAATGAAAAGGATGCTAAAGGCTCTCCAAAGGCTGCGTCTCCATACAAATGGATTGAGCAAGCAGGCCAACAGGAAACGTTGCTTCCCCGGGTTTGTGGTGCATTAGAGAAGAGAGAAACTTGGAAATCTCCAAAATAAAAAAGAACTGCTGGAAGAAGCTCCCTTTGAGAGCTACCAGCTTTAGCATAATCCTCTGCTGGAGTTGTGATCAAAGAAATGACACTGCAAAAATACATGTACTGGGCCTAACCAAAGGCCACGCTTTCCCCTGTTATGGTTACAGAGTTAATAGAGCAAAATTAGCAGTCAAGACTCAAGAAAAAGCAGAGCTGGGAAAACGAGCTCTCCAGCAGGCATTATCCTGCTCACACGCTTTTACGTTGGCATCGTCTTAGGACTTCGGTGGATTTACTCTTGACTCGCGTTCCGAATTAATCCTCTAAGACCTATTTGAAAGCACCGTGTCAGCTAACTGCATGAAAGCCGGGGGATTATTCCCCTGCTTAGCACCAGTGGGTCAGGCACAAGTACCCCTGCGCAAAGGGCAACTCATCCCTGATGGGTTCCCGTCAAGCTCCAGGGTGCTCAGCCCTCTGCCAAAAGGGCAGAGCACCCCCAAAATCAAGTCCTTCCCCTCCCCCCGAAAGGAGCTCCCGGATCAACTTTTGAGGGCAAAACGACTCTAAACGTACCTTGTGAACACAGGCGTTTTGCAACTTGGAGACACCATTTTCTTCTTTGCTATGTTATTTGTGTGATTTTAAATAAACCTGATGAAAAAAACTTGGTCCAGTAGAAAATTAGAGGAAAAAAACCCTGAAGTTACCGGCAAAATGCATGTTACGTGAAGAAGAATGTGGATGATAAAACCACTTTGATGCTTTATGAGAAATCCCTCAGCTCAGGGAGTGCTTTTGGCTTCCAACTTCTTCACGTGATTAAGGAAATTAAGGAAATTATTAAGGAAATACAGGTTTCTGTGAGCACACTGTGCTTCCCCGTTGGCAGCTGCAGTCTTTCAAAAGGAAAAACATTTTCTGAACTTAGTCTTTCCGCCAGCATCTTGCTGGAGGAGGGGTGGGGAGGGGAGAGCAGGAGTGACAAATATAACCTTAGCGTACAGAGTTGATATAAGCGCATGTGCTTTTTGTTACGCAGGACTATTGGCTTTCACTGTTATACAAGAACCTGGTTGGCACCAAGGTGCTGCACGTTAGCCTAAAGGGAGCCGACCCAACGAAGCTCCGCGTGTACCTTCATTGCACAAACACCCACCAGTAAGCGTGCTTGTTTCTGCAGAGATTGCCTGGATAGTGTCCAGAAATTACCCAGTCTCAGCCCCAGACTCGCGAGAGAGATGTCTCCCATCTCCGGCCCATCCTATATTCTGACTCTTGATCTGCTCTGCGTCCTCCCTTTAGTTCCTCGCCGTCGATGATATGTAAAAGCAGTAGTAGATCCCTTCCCCGCAAGTGCCCGCCTCTGACCCGTGTGGGCCCCCCTTTCCCGACGGCCGGCTGTACTGTTGGTCCGGATGCTTGCGGGCACTCGTCCCGTCCCCAGCGGTGGGATGGCGGCTGTTCCTGGTGAGGTGTTGTCTGTGAACGACACCTGGATTCTGCACAACTTCTTTATTACCTGAACGCCACTGTGATTTTTCTCTTGCTTTTCAGCCCGAAGTACAGAGAAGGGGATGTTACGTTGTTTGCTTTAAATCTCTACAACGCTACCAGATACTTGCAGCTGCCTGGTTACTTATCTAGCAAGCACGTAGATGAATACCTTCTACTACCTCATGGGAAAGAGAACATACTTTCCAGGTGAGGATGCAGTTCCTCTTCTCTCTGTAGAGAGTTCTGGGATTAGCATGCAGATAGCCTCCAAAACCCTGTCTTTCCGCTTGTAAGATAAAGACTGGGGTTACCATTCTGGTTTGGGTTGGTGGGGGGTTTTTTGTTCTTATTTTTTTTAGTGTGGTCTGATTTCTATTAAGTCAGGTATGTTAAAACCAGGCCTGCTAAGGTACGGCGGCAGGTGTTTGACGCTAACCCTCTAGCAGACCATCAGTACCCCGGACCAGAGTCTAACGCCCTTTTCGTTGTGAACGGGTGTAGGAACATTGCTTTCACCAGCGTTGGCTCCTGATTTTACAGCTGTATGTTGTGTCACTAGAACAAGTATTAGCCATACAAAATCCCATATTGACCCAATGCGTTGCTGTAAACCAGCAAAACGAGAAGCTGGTAACAAGAACAGTATTCTAGTCCAGAGTACACTGACGGTGGTAATCAAGGGGTTTGGTTTGGTTTGGTTTATGCTAGTATAACTTTCACACCCAAAGCTCAGATCCTTCCTGTGTCAATGTGTACGAAAGACATAGTAGCATCTGCAGGAGAAAAACAATTTGCATTTGTGCTTTTCAGTCTGCTCTGCAGCTAGTTTGAGTAGGCGAGTAAGAAACAGTTACTTTTCACCTTTGGTGTAATATTTCTCTGAAGTGAATACTTGCTATGTGAGTGCAATAGATACTGTAGGTATCTGGTACATCCGTATGTATGCACGCAAACCAGAAGGGAAGGCTTGTTCGGCCGTATGCCATAATCGGTTAGGAAGCTTTGTGCTTGCTTGTTTGCAGCTGAATTTCAAAAGGTTTTCGTACTGGACAGCAAACAAAGAGCAGCCCCAGCTACCCCCCTCTCTCCCTTTCTCTAGGTCTATTCAGTTGAACGGCCGTGTCCTAAGGATGGTGGATGACAAAACGCTGCCAGCACTTAATGAAAAACCCCTCGGTCCAGGGAGCGCGCTCGGCCTTCCAGCTTTTTCTTATGGGTTTTATGTCATCAAAAACGCCAAAGCTGTGGCTTGCATCTAAACGTTGACCACGCGCCTGCGGGATAACTGCAGTCGTGGCTGGCGAGTGATTAAGTCTGGTACTAGAAATTCACATTTCTGTAGTGAGATGCAAGGCTGGCAATCGATTCAAATCTGCTGGGGAGGCTGGTGTGGTGTGTGGGGCAGACATGAGGGCATACTGTACAGTCGGTATGTGAAACGCACGCTTGCTGAGCTTCGCGAGCAAACTGCCAAGTCGAGAAGCCCCAGGTGGAGGGCTTTTATCCCTTGTGTGGCCTGCATCAGTACATTTGATGGCAAGACCCTTCTCTAGCCCTTATGTTAAACTGCATATACTTTTCTGCACCGCGTTTTCAGGTCTGCCGGCCAGAAACGTCACCGTTCTCTTATTTCCTAGTTTATATAAGCACAGTTTTGAGAGCAGTTGACCTAAAAACTTTTCTTCAGAAAAGAGTAGGACATGCTTTTACACACACCCATATACATAGACAGAGCTGTGGTTTTGCTTGCACTGTGCGCGAGATATACGCAACAGCTTGGGAGTTTCGTAGCTGTGAACTGTGGGTCCACAGCTGGGGACCTCTTTGATCTCAGGGCTGCTCACAACTCGGCTTCTCTCCTCCCCTTTAAAAGGGTGCTACCAGCTAAACGGAGTTCCAGCGTGTGCTGCGGGGGGAGAGGTTGCTTTTTTTTTTTTTAAATAAAAAGACTTTAAAAACACAAAATTGATAGATAGGCTTATGAAGCTGTGATCAGAAATTGCCACAATATATAGGTTACGTTTAGCTTCAAATGTGTCAAAGGTAGATTTGCCTCTCCAGCGTAGGAGCGTTGTGCAAAGGCTTATATACCAGGAAGTGATGTAGACCAAAAAGGAAAATCAGGCAGGCTACGTGTGTTTACATTGTCCAAGTTCAACAGGAGAATTAAATGGATTGCGTAAGCTGATAGGGAAAAAAAATCTTCGATCTGTCGATATGAAGTGTTACAGCTTAGACATAAAATTTATTCTTTGCCTGGTAGCATCTTTTTAGAACTTCCTGAGTTTTGTTTATTTTAACGCTTGTATGTGACTTTTATATTTGAGTATTTTTATTAAAGTAATTTATATTAGCTTTTGGTAGTTTTCCTTTTTTATAAGACTCCACTTTAGCATACCGATACCATGAAATTCTCTAAATTTCTTTCAGCCGTACGTCAGCTGCCTTCATATGATTTTCCGGTGAGAATAACAAACACCTAAATAAAAACGAAAGAAATGACATCCAGATTAGAGTGTTAAAATTTTTGTTGGACCACCACTTCAGAAGCCATTGGTATTACAATCTGAATCAGACAAACATAGTACGTGATAATATAAATGCAGGACGTGTTAGCAGGGCAATAGAGATACAATGGTGTAAAGATTACAGTTTGTCATTGTTTCAACTGATTGCGATAATGTCTTTTTTCAGCATAAGGCCTGATTCATCACGGCGTGTTTTGCAGTGATTATTAGAACTCCAGTGATTACTTTCAGCTTAAAACACTTTACAAACATCATTAAGACTTTTCTTTGTGAAGTGTACATTAAGCTAATAGTTTCCCCTAGTTCCCTTAATTCCCCTAAATTCCCAGTCTCCTCTCGTTTCCCCTGCACAAAGGAAACGAGAGGAGACCAGGAATTTAAATGATTGATATAAGTATACAAACAGAGTTAATATCAGTCGTCTATCAATATATGACTGTCTGTAGTTCCCAGGCTCGCGCTTGGGTCATGAGACCCACCTGCCGCAACGCTTCGCTGCTGCCCAGGCATCTCAACTGGAGGGCTTTTTTGGTTGCGTTTTGAGAAGCTTTAGGATTCCAATCTTGTACGTAATGAAAACAAAAACCACGAAAAAGGGAACCATGAACTATGACTGTATCTTCATACGCATTTCTGTTTTCTTTCACATTTTTGACCCTGGAACTTGGATTATTGGTCTTGGATTTCCAGTAAATGAGTTATTGAAAGACTCCAGTAACTTTAAACGAGTTACTGGAAGGTGGAGTAACTTGAGTCATAAGGCTTTTATATAGTATGTTGTTTTATGCATGTGAAAATAAGGAAATGGATAATCTCTTTTTAATTGGTGAGAATTTGGCCATCAGCTCACACGTGAGTAGAACAAGACTGTGGGGCCTTCGTAGCCTTTGATGACTATCAGACTCTGAAATGTGCCATTCCCTACATGCTTTTCAGTGAGGGGCACACTGCACTACAGTGAATATAAATCTGTTGATAAAAAGTTTGCTTTTCTAAATTGCTCTCATGAGCTCCTTAAAGATAGTCCGCGGTTTGCTGGGGGCTTGCTCCCCACGTGTTCTCGAGGACACGTTAGCAGAAACAGCAGGATTTACATGTGCTTTGGTGTGGCACTCGCCTCTCCGTATCAGAGGCGATCTGACAGGATCCATACAAGTTTTCACCCGCTGGGCCGGTGCCTCCTCTCGTGTCACAGCCGTTCGCTCGGGGCGTGGGTCACGCGTCAGCTGAAGCTGCAGGAGGAGCCCCACTAGTTTTATTCAACTGTGAGATGACAGCTTCGCTCCTCAAACACCACGCTCTGCTTGGAGCCGTGCGAGGTGGGGAGGAAGGCTGTGGCTTGCTCACCGCTGGGGCTCAGCTGCTGCCCTCCGCAACGTACTGTTTAAATGTGTTTCATGTACTTGTCCGTACCTGACTAAATCCCATGCTGACTAAACCTGCGAGTGTGAAAGGGAGCAAAAGTCTCCAAAAGTTTTGCTTAGTCAGAGTTCAGTAGCTTTCTTGTGCTGTCCTTCGTGAACTGCTTATTGCTGTGGGGTATTGCTCATTCGAACAGTGAATGGAAAAACGTGGAAGACACTCCTTTATTATACTATTTTTCTACTTCCTCCCGATAGTCTACATTTGGGGGAATTAATATTTCGAAATGGTTAGTTTTTGCTTTTTGTCAGTGTGTCAGTCCTCAAAGCTGAAGGGAACTGTGGAATGCACCGTAGGTCATGTAATTCATGATGTTGCATTACAGGGATATTGGGCTTTGTCAGAAACTTCCGTTGAGTAATTCCAGGAAAATTTTATCACTGAAACTATGGCTGCACAAGATCAAATGTTTATGGTTTTAACACCAGATACTGCCCCTGTAAGTCATGAAGTTGATGCATTACCTCAAATAAGATGCTGTAAGAAGTGAGTGCGAGAGGGCAGAGATGTGAAGGGCGTGTATGAAATCGTGAATGTTTTACTACCTCAAGTCTGGAACACTTCTGTGAGATGAGAATTACGCTGGTGCCACGGGGCAACCCACACTAATTTAAAAAACAGCGTCACAGGCTCTGAAGAGGCACAGTAGCAAAAACAGTACGAAAACGTGTCGCGGGAGGCCGAAGCACAATGATTAAACACCAGTGCAACTGTTAGCTAAATGTATGCAGTCTGTTGTTCTGTCATTAACCTCAGCTGCTTGTTTGGTATGTACTGCTCAAAGGAAACGCCAGGTAAAGCCCCAGAAGGAAGCTCCTGTACGTCGGGACATCACGGCTCTGCGGGGCTGCCTTCCTCTGTCACCGGCCTGGGGGGCTGCCAGAGCCCCTGCAGGGCTTGCGGGACACCACAGAGCCCCTGAGGAGTCCAGGGGTGCCACGGAGCCTCCCACCGTTTGGGGTCCCACCAGCCTTCAGCCGTCCGACCGTTACCCGCAACGGCCGCCTCACCCCGCCCCCGGAGGCCGGCCACTCTGCGCATGCGCCGTGCCGGCGCGGCACCGCCCGGCGCGGCGCGTGACGTCAGCGCGCCGGAAGCCTCCCGCCGCCGGCGGGGGAGGCAAGATGGCGGCGCTCCTGGCGCGGCTGTGCCGGGGCGCCCGCGGCCTGCGCGCCGCCCGCCCGGCCCTCGCCGCTACCCCGCCGCCTCGCCCCCTCGCGCCGCCGGGCCCCCCGCGGCCGCTCAGCTTCTCGGCGGCGGAGCTGGTGCGCGCCGCGCCGGGCCCCGTGCGGCCTTACCTGCGCCTCATGCGGCTGCACCAGCCCGCCGGTGAGTGGGGCGGCGCGGCGCTGCGCGGAGCGGCCGTAGCCATGGCGACGGGGTCGCCACGGTGACGGGGGCCGCCGTCGCCATGGCGACGCCGCCGCGCGCCGTTAGGGGCTGCGCCGACCGTTGGGGCCGTTGCAAACCGTCCGAGGGGACGTAGGGCAGCGGGAGAGCTGGCGGGGGAAGCGCCCGTCATTTCCTCCAGCAAGTCTCCTTTCAGTGCTTAGCAGCTGTCGCTTTGGGCCTTGTTCTGAGGTCCCGTGTGAGTTATTTCTTCCCTAATCCCTTTCAACTTTTTTTTTTCCTTTTTTTTTCTTTTCTGTCAGGGACGTGGTTGTTATATTTGCCGTGCACCTGGAGTATAGGCCTGGCAGCGGAGCCGGGTTGCCTTCCAGACTGCTATATGCTATCCCTGTTTGGGGCTGGAGCAGTGCTGATGCGTGGAGCAGGCTGCACGATTAATGACATGTGGGATCAGGACTATGACAAAAAGGTAGAGAAACGTCTGTGGACTTGAAAAGACCTGTCAGGCTCGTAGTTTTTGATAAGGAAGAGAATTGCTGGTTATTTAATGAAACAAATCTTCTCTCATCTGCAGCACGATGAGTAATTTCGTGCGTCAAGCACCCGTAGTAATCCAGGCAAATCCATTTTTCCCCCAGTTCAAAAACTTTTCCGTGTTTTTGTTTCAGTGCAATTAATTTGTCTACGTTTTCTGTTAGAATGGTAAAAATTGTTTTATTTTTGTGTCACTCTATGTTGGCTGTAGTAAGTCTTCTAGAATAATTACCTCTCTGTGAACTAAATTATATGTTCTCAGCTACGTGTAGTACTTGAACAAAATAAATTTAGTTTTTCAGCGCTTTCCTCCACATCAGAGCAAAAATAAATAACCCCTTTGCTATGTTTTATAGCTACATGAGCTGACAGTGAGGTGGACTGAGAACTGGCTGAATGGCAGGATTCAGACGGTTGTGATCAGTGGTACAGTCTAGTTGGAGTCTGTAGCTAGCGGTGTCCCCTACAGGCCAGTCCTGGGTCCAGTCTTCATCATGACCTGGAGGAAGGGACAGAGCGCACCCTCAGCAAGTTTGCTGACGATACTAAACGGGGAGGAGCGGCTGACACACCAGAAGGCTGTGCTGCCCTTCAGAGGGACCTGGAGAGCTGGGCGGAGAGGAACCTCCTGAAGTTCAACAAAGGCCAGTGCAGGGTCCTGCACCTAGGCAGGAATAAACCCCCTGTACCAGTACAGGCTGGGGGTTGACCTGGTGGAAAGCAGCTCTGCAGAGAAGGACCTGGGTGTCCTGGCGGACGACAAGTCGACCGCGAGCCAGCAACGTGCCCGTGTGGCCAAGAAGGCCAATGGGATCCTGGGCTGCATTAGGCAGAGTGTTGCCAGCAGGTGGAGGGAGGTGATCCTGCCCCTCTCCTCAGCCCTGCTGAGGCCTCACCTGGAGTGCTGGGCCCAGTTCTGGGCTCCCCAGTACGAGAGAGACATGGCACCGTGGGAGAGAGTCCAGCGGAGGGCTACCAAGAGGATGAGCGGAAGGGAGCATGTCTCCTCTGAAGCAAGGCTGAGAGAGCTGGGCCTGTTCAGCCTGGAGAAGGGAAGACTGGGGGGGGGATCTGATCAGTGTGTACGAGTATGTGAAGGGAGGGTGTCAAGAGGACGGGGCCAGACTCTTCTCCGTGGTGCCCAGGGACAGGACAAGAGGCAACGGGCACAAACTGAACCACGGGCGGTTCCGTCTGAACCTGAGGAAAAACTTCTTTGCTGTGAGGGTGACAGAGCGCTGGCACAGGTTGCCCAGAGAGCCTGTGGAGTCTCCCTCCCTGGAGATATTCAAAATCCAGCTGGACATGATCCTGTGCAATGTGCTCTAGAAGACCCTGCTGGAGCAGGGAAGTTGGACTAGATGGTTTCCAGAGGTCCCTTCCAACCTCAGCCATTGTGCGATTCTGTGACTGCTAGTTACAGTCTACTCAAGAACTATTTATGTGTTTTTTGTAAACTTTCAGGAGCAGATTTTCCTTGAGTGTTCTTAATTTCTTCATGAAAATGACTGTTAAGAGTATCATGCTCAAGTAAGAACATATCTTCTATTTGTTGCAGTTTTCTTCTCTATTTTGCTCCCGAGAGGGAAGACAGACAAAATTGTCAAAGGCAGTCTCTAATGTCAGATTTTGAAATGTGCACAAGCGTAGGCCTGGAGAGTATCCTGGTGAATTGTCGTTATTTGCTTGTCCTATTTCCTGTTCCTGTATTTTTGCTCAGGTTTTGGGTATTGGCTGCTGTCAGGTGACAAGATAATGAGCCAGTCTTATCTGTGAAGTTGTTCTGGGAGCAGTTTTGTGTTAATGCTGTGGGAAATGAATGATTCAGTACAGTTTTGTGGTATCTTTGGATGGTTTAGGGCTCCATGTTTTTAAATAACTCCGTATGTCAAAATGATATCATAGAGTGGGGAGTGTGATTAGTAAGGTGGAATTTGCATTATAATGACTTCATTTATGAATAAATGTACAGGTTTTAAACAAATTTCTGCAGCAGCTCTTTCTTCACAAACTGCAAGCAGATATCTATAACTGGTGTGTTTAAAGCTGGGTAACAGGATGTTGGTTTGTGGTGGTGGTGGTGCCTTTATTTTTTGTTCTTTTTGTATTCCTGATGGCTTGAACAGTGTTACTTTTTTTTTTTTTAAACATCCCATGTTTGGTCCTGATGTGCAGCAGAATTGGTCACAAGTGTGTAAAGGCACGCATGTTTAAGTAACAACTTTTTGTATCGCTTAAACTGCGCAAACACTATTTGAAGTTTGATATAACTAAATTATGATACAGGGGAAAAACAAACTAAAAGAGCTTACACTTTCTTCTGATGTTTCTTTCCTCTTTTATCTGCCTTATATGTTTTTTCTGCTCCTGAGAGAGGTTCTAAACTCTTTTATGTCCTGATTAGGGTTAAATTAATTTTCTTGTTACTGCTGTTAGCAATGGCTGTGTGTGGCATTCTTAATATTTCAGTGATAGAGGGATGCTGAATCTTTAGGATCTGAAATCATCACCATAACCACCTTGACCACAGAAATATTGTTCTTCTAATGTTGGGGTAGTTAGCTCACAGCATTTAACTTTTTCAGTTTTACAGAATTTTTGTTCTGTTAATAATATTCAGATGCAAGATTTCTATATACTTGCAGTATATCTAATCTGCTTCATTGCACACAAATAGCATTTTATTTCTGCTTTAATTTTTGAAGGCAGCATCCTCCTAATTGTAAGTATTACCACTTAGAAATACTCTCATGTATGTGATGATACAGAGTTAATAATCTTGGAGGAACCCTGTCTCATTCATTTTGTGAGCTGTTTGTGCTTTGTTTTTTCACTTTCATGCCAGAGGCATGATACTTACTTTTAAGAGTTGTTTGAATTTGTTATGCCAGGTTTAGCATTAACATTAATTTTTTTCTTGTTTTAGGTTGCGAGGACGGCCAGTAGACCCCTAGCAGCTGGAGATATCTCTACTTTTCAATCCTTTGTTTTTCTTGGGGGACAGCTTAGCTTGGCTCTTTGTGTGCTTCTGTGTCTGAATTACTACAGGTGATTTATAAGTGATCTTTTATTCTTCAGAATTTCATTTCTAGATCAGTGTTAAGCACAGAGGTTTCCAACAGAAAAGGTTGGGGACAGGGGACAGAGAGAGGAGGTTATTAGTCCTTGTATTGTAGCTGAAAGTGAAATAATTAGTTCAGTGCTATGAACAACACTTGTGATGCTGCGCAATGTCTTGTGATCCTTAGACCAGCAAATAATAAACCTCTTAATACGTTTTACAGTATTGTTCTGGGAGCAGCCTCCTTGTCTCTTGTGATCACCTATCCTCTGATGAAGAGAATAACATACTGGCCACAGTTAGTTTTGGGTGAGTTTAAAATGTTTTTACTGTTTCTTCCTCAGATATAGTTTTTGGTTTATTCTAGAAATTAGAATTTGAATTTAAGCCATCTGATTTTATATAAATTAAAATAAAATAGCTTGCAAATAAAGTTGTGTTGTGCCAGAAGCTTCTTAAACAATTTATAAGACATCTAAGAATTGGAGTTTTTTTAGTTTTCCTGTTAATAAGCAGTTTCTCTTCTTGTAAGGTTGGGAGAGAGGAAGTACTTGTCATGTGAGAATTAGCTGTAGTTCTGAGGTTATCTTGAAACCTTTCTGAAACATGCCCTGCGTATCAGTGTTCAATGTCTATAATGACTACTGTAGAGAAACTGATGGCAGTGGTGTTTCCACTGCAGCCATAAGACATCTCTCAGTATCCTGCCTTTACGTTTCAGCTGCCTTCAGCTTTTCAATCAAAGTTATGATTTTCAGCCTTTATTTACCACAGTTGTCTGCTGTGTACTCTTCTGCAGCCAGTTATACTGACACGTAAGCATTTTAACTTTAGAAGCTGTTGTTTGAGTACGCTCAAGAGCAAATTTTTCCCTATGCTAATGAAATCAAATTTAAGCTGGGGAAAAAATGTGTAGCTATATATACTTCTCCATGTATGTCCAGTGTATTTAACGTCAAGTTACTTGTATTTGTTACCTGATTGAAAATACAAACGTAATTTAGATTTCTCCTGGCACCCTTTTAGCTCCTTTTTTTAACTCTCCTTCTGCTTTTAGGACTTACATTTAATTGGGGAGCCCTTCTTGGGTGGTCGGCCATCAAAGGGTCGTGTGAGTGGTCTGTGTGTTTACCTTTGTACTTAGCTGGAGTTATGTGGACGCTGGTATATGATACCATTTACGCGCATCAGGTAGAGTAACAGTAGGAACTTTTAGATAATTGTGTATGTTCACATGTTTAATTTACTAGTTTGGATTCAAACAGTACTAACCTGTTGCAATTCCTAACCGTGGAATGAGCTAAAATAGCAAAAAATAAAAAGTCTCTGGGACTCTCTTTCCCCTCTTTAAGCATTCAACCTAGTTTGCAAAGCATTTGGAGTGTAATGGGGTTTGTGTCCCTACGCATAAATGCACTGTGTAAATAACATTGGTGCTGCTGTTAGCTATTGGGTGACAAAACGGCGCTGTCTATCAATGTTTTAATTTAGGGATCTACAGATAGGCTTAAATTGGCTTCCTAAATAAGCATTTGTAGTGTTAGCGAGGCCCATTTTTTTCCCCTTATGTAATAACACTTGGATTCTGGGTTTTTTGCTAATTCATTCTTTCGTTTTAGGATAAGAGGGATGACGTCCTTATTGGTGTGAAGTCAACAGCGTTACAGTTCAATGAAGATACAAAGCAGTGGCTCAGTGGCTTCAGTGTTGCAATGCTCTTGGGCTTGTGCATGGCAGGAATGAACTGTAACCAGACTTTCCCTTATTACTCCGCTGTGGCTGCCGTAGGTGCTCACTTAGCGCACCAGGTTTGATTGATTTATTTATACTTTTTCTATGTGGAAGTTCTTGATAAGAAATTGGAGTGCTTTTCAACCCCTATCAGTTTGCAAACTAGCTGAAAATTTTCCTGTAAATTCCTATAAAGAGATTGTAAGTCTTCTAACTGTAAGCTTGCTTCTCTTTAGTAGCTTTTGCAGAGCTTGCTTTTGAAGAGACTCCAGTGATCCGCAGACTGTAGAGAACTGCTCTTCAGTCTGTTCCTATTCCAAAGAACTCAGGCTGTAATCCCAGGGGAAGAGTTCTCTTCTCACTTCCAGTAACAGCAATAGCTAGATCCTCTTCAATATGAAATAGGATTTTGCAATCTTTACTGTTCTGATATAGTTCTCACTGTATCTTAGGTATATGATTTAAGACTGCAGTTGCACTCTATTGTGATTGTTCACTTAATTTAAAAGCCTACATGGTCTGCTGTATCAACGACACCTGCAGATTTTTTCTACAACATGCTGTACCATAGCTGTATAAAAATGAGTATTGTATGCTGTCTTCCAGAGATGTTAGTTGTACATCTAAACGATTTTTCTGTACTGTGCCCTAGTGGTCCAGTAAATTTCCTTTGACTTTTTCTCTACCGCCCGTAGCAGATGCTAATATTACAATTTTACAATAGTTGATAGTTCTAGTTCACTGTTCTTTTTGTACCTGAGGACAATCTAGTTCATCTTGTATTTATATTAGTTTAGACATTCTAATGAATAACAGTAAAACTTGGTCCAAAAAGGAAGCAGATAGGATCTTTTTACTCTGTTCTTTTTGAATCATAATGACTTTTTAAATTATTAGTGACTGTCTGGTCTAGTATTGAAGGGACAAGCTAGTCTGTAGAAAGTTAATTGTTGGTCTTAATAGGTGAGTGATAATGAAGGGGTCTGTGCATTGCAAATAGTAAAACTATCAGCAGTCTGAGAAGCTAAGTATATGACGAACATGCAACTTGGCATGAAAGGGGCAGCTAATCCCTATGTTAAAGCACATTAGACTTAAGTAGCCCTTTAATGGGGAAGCTCGTGTGGCTCATAGATATTATACATACCTGTGGGTAAGAGAATTCTTGTGATAATGCAGTTTGGTACTTCTAGCCACTGCTCTTCATGGGCATTGTGCTTGGGAATCTTTCAAAAAATACCACATTCCATTGTGTAATCATTCAAAGTTTGAGTCGTCAGAGTGGCTGTAACCCGTAGCGTTGACACAAATGCAGACTACTTTACTGCAACAGGATTTTTATACGCAAGGATGCAGACCTGCTGGATGTAAGTGGAGAAGAGTGTACAACAACCCTCTAGATTATCGAAGTCATAAGAAGAACATTGTTCTATGTACCAAGGAGTGTCTTCTTCTTGAGTGATCATTTTAATATTAGTTCTACGTAAGCAATTTCATGCTTATTTCTTTGTTCAACATTTTTGCAAATGCAATCTAACTGATTTTAAAAAGCTCAGTAAGCTACAATAAGGGTTAGCTTTTTCTTAATTCCTTGACTTTCTGCCTGAATCATTGTCTAAGTGGAAATAGAGGAATTCCGGTCACAGAATCACAGAATGGCCGAGGTTGGAAGGGACCTCTGGAAACCATCTAGTCCAACTTCCCTGCTCCAGCAGGGTCTTCTAGAGCACATTGCACAGGATCATGTCCAGCTGGATTTTGAATATCTCCAGGGAGGGAGACTCCACAGGCTCTCTGGGCAACCTGTGCCAGCGCTCTGTCACCCTCACAGCAAAGAAGTTTTTCCTCAGGTTCAGACGGAACCGCCCGTGGTTCAGTTTGTGCCCGTTGCCTCTTGTCCTGTCCCTGGGCACCACGGAGAAGAGTCTGGCCCCGTCCTCTTGACACCCTCCCTTCACATACTCGTACACACTGATCAGATCCCCCCCCCAGTCTTCCCTTCTCCAGGCTGAACAGGCCCAGCTCTCTCAGCCTTGCTTCAGAGGAGACATGCTCCCTTCCGCTCATCCTCTTGGTAGCCCTCCGCTGGACTCTCTCCCATGGTGCCACGTCTCTCTCGTACTGGGGAGCCCAGAACTGGGCCCAGCACTCCAGGTGAGGCCTCAGCAGGGCTGAGGAGAGGGGCAGGATCACCTCCCTCCACCTGCTGGCAACACTCTGCCTAATGCAGCCCAGGATCCCATTGGCCTTCTTGGCCACACGGGCACGTTGCTGGCTCGCGGTCGACTTGTCGTCCGCCAGGACACCCAGGTCCTTCTCTGCAGAGCTGCTTTCCACCAGGTCAACCCCCAGCCTGTACTGGTACAGGGGGTTTATTCCTGCCTAGGTGCAGGACCCTGCACTGGCCTTTGTTGAACTTCAGGAGGTTCCTCTCCGCCCAGCTCTCCAGCCTGTCCAGGTCCCTCTGAAGGGCAGCACAGCCTTCTGGTGTGTCAGCCGCTCCTCCCCGTTTAGTATCGTCAGCAAACTTGCTGAGGGTGCGCTCTGTCCCTTCCTCCAGGTCATGATGAAGACTGGACCCAGTACTGGCCTGTGGGGGACACCGCTAGCTACAGACTCCAACTAGCCTCTGTGCCATGTCATAGACATGTCAAATTTCTATCCCATTAAAGAAGTTTACCAATAGAAAAATAATATCTGTATTTGTTTTGCATTTCTAAAGGTGTATCTCATGACTTGGTTGCTGTTCAATTTTATTTCTCAGTTCAGTGTTTTACATTTGTGTCTTTTAAATCTGTGCCTGAGGGGCTTGCAGCTTTTTTTAAGGTTATGGATAACACCATATTTTAGAACCTCATGGACAGTGTATCATGTTCATTGATCAGAATCCAGCCCTGTCATCTCTCCACAACCTCAGAAACCACAAATGGCAGAGGAATGGGTTTATTAGGGAAGGACTAACTTTCATCTCTTTTAGTTGAGTGCACTCTGTTTTGACTTTTTCAGTGGGTGAACTGCAAAGTTTTGGGTGTGGTTGTGTATTTTATTTAGTGGGAGCTGTACTACTAATACTTTCATCTGTTTTGTTTAACATTTCCTCTTTTCACTCATCTTAAAAAACTTTTGCGGTACCACTTCCAGTAGTATTTTTCAGTAACCTTGCTCTTGCTGTGCCATGTTTTTTTCATCTCTTGTGATTCACAGCAGACATCTCCTGAGCTGGGTAAGCCTTATTTCTAGCTGTTGTTGCAGGTGTCCTGGTTCCTCTTCGCAAGAGAATTGTATAGATGCACTTAAGAGCAACTGGATTAAACCAGCCCTGTGCGACAGGACAGCTTCCTGTGCATTACACTTAACTGGGTTCACTGCATTCTCTCCATTGCCATGTTTCTACTGGCATATAGGCTAACATTTTATAGTAAAATTCCAAATGGTACAGGGAGGTACCATTTCTTTTAAGTTCCCATTGAAGAATTAGGTGCCTCTCTGTTGAGGAAAAATCTCAAAGACTTGTTTGCACGCCTAGATATTTTTGCGTTTTTAAAAGCCAGGCCAGACATTTAAATATTTAGGCTCTTTATAATGCGCTTCACTGAGAAGGTCCAGGAATCATGTCTGTATGCGACACTTCACTTTTCTGCTATATGCTCTAATTGAATAAATCTATCAAGTAAATGCAGAAAGCAGTTGTGCAACAAAAACCAGTGTAAGCACATAGTGTTCCTGTTTATTGTGGAGCTAAGGGTAGACTTAAGAATTTGAGATTCAGTTTTTCAAGGTGCAGACTTTTTTTTTTTTGAGAAATGTCTAATATTTATGATTGCAGAATAATAATGATGGAATGTTATACTGTACTTTAACAGATTTACACTTTGGATATAGACAAACCTGAAGACTGTTGGAAGAAGTTTACTTCGAATCGTACAGTAGGAGTTCTGCTCTTCGTAGGGATTATGCTTGGAAATCTTTGGAAAAGAAAAGACTCAAAAAAGGAGGAAGCGCCTCTAGAAAACAGGTAGCTGAAACTACTATGAGTACTGATATTTTAATCTGGTTAAAATAAAGATACTGTAAGAGTAAAAAAACTTAGAACTATTTCTGATTTATTCTATTTATTTATAATAGCTGATTAAATTTTCCTTATTTCTAAAAACATGCAAGTGAGATGAACCAACAAGTAAAGCTGCTGAACTTTGTTTATGGTGATATTGAATGTTTAAATATTAATTCTGTGTAGTACAAATAAACTTCTGTAAAATTCTCAGGACTGTGAGCCCCAACGTTTTCTACATAACACAACAGATATCTCTTGGTGACAGTACATGGGAAATGCAAAGTGATTTCAGGATGTAAATAAACTCTGGTTGTAAAGGTGTGGTGTTCTGATTTATTGCATGAATAATTTGCGGTTTCAGTTGGAGCTTGCTGTGTGGAGTAACTTCCATAACTGTTTTTATCCTGAGATGTCCAGAAGCTGTCAGGACTCTGTGTGTGTGTGTGTGTTTTTTGTGTGCGTATGTGGTCCAAAATAATAATAAGTCAATAGAAAAGTACTTTAAAATTATCTTTTTGGTTTTACGCTGGTTGCTGGCAGCAATTCTGTCGTGTAAGAGCAACAGACTTCTGCAAAGTTGCCTGCACAGAGTGAGCTGAGCTAGTCTATCAAGAACGGTTCGAACATGGGACTACTGACTTTAAAAAATAGAAAAGCCCAGAAATATTGCAAAGTGTGCATGGCTGGTAATTGACTGAAAGCTACCAATTCGTCCTGCAAAGTGACCATCATTTTTTATGCTAATCTTTTTTGCCTTACGTTTGTTATGTTTATTTGTGATCTTACAGGAAGAACATGTTTATAGGAGTATGCCTATCAATGAAAAAATAGGAGCTGCAGGCTAACGATGACATGGCTCCAAAGTGTTCTGTATTTTTAACTTTTTAAGCTCTATCGGTTATGTAATTTGCATGGTAGTTAAGCTTTTCATGGACTCGTGATGTTAAAGAGTTTGCACTGTACAGTCTGGAATTAGCTTCTATGCAAGAAGCAACAGACACGCTTATTCTGTGAGAATGAGAGTGGAGTTTACTTCAACCTAGTCATGGTGGACAATGCACGTGCAGTTTTCTCCAGAGAAAGTTGTACAGATGCCTGCATTTGGAGCTGCAGTTTGATGATACCGAGCATTTGGTAGCTAAAGTCATTATGGCATTCAAATGGTCTTTCCTCATTTCTGTTCTGCTCCTTTAGTGGTGGGTACAACTGTTGGTGCAGGTGCGCTAAAAATCAAACTAGGGAACTGATCTAGCTTTAAATAAGACTGTCATATTTTAGGGTTATTTAAGGGGTATTTCTGGGAGACATGTCAGTCCAAAGTGTATACTCGAGGTTTGTTAACTTTCATTTTTACTTAGTGATGACAACAGTTCAAGAGTTTCCTGTTATAGCAACAGGAGATAGCTTTATAACAAGTAAACAGTTCTGGTTACAGAAAATCCTTCTTGGGGCAGGGCTTGAGTCTGGTATTTTTTGTATGCTTCTTCCTTGTAAATTGTACTTTGTTAAGTTTTCTTTTATTTTTTTCCTTTTGTGTTCTCTTACTGTTCCAAAAAATGATGTCAAAGATCTTTTGAGCAAATCATATACAAAAGGATTTTTCAGCCTGATTTCATATACAATGAAAGTACTTGAAGATGTTAGGAAGCATAACTTTTTTAGGGCCTTCTAGGTCCCTAGGCAGAAATTACTCTAACACTTGATTTATAACTTTTCAGTGGATAAAATATTAAGATGAAGAAAAACACTTTAAATATGAAGAGTAATAAGTTTCTGAATAATTATGTGACAAAGATACATTTATTTGAGGGAGAATTGGACATATCCAGTTCTGTGTTGAACCTAGGATATTAGGCATTTACTAGTAACCAAAAAAAGAGTCTGGTGATATAATTAGCGTGCTTCAGTTCCTTACTTCTTATACATTGCCTTAGGGAGGTAGTGACAAGTTAGTTTTATCCATTTTGGACATATTAAAGTGTCTTTAACTAACTGATGATTTGAGAAAAGCTCATGTTTTGTAGTGGCTTTGAAACTTCTAGTGTCCTTTCTCCAGTGACAGCTTGTCATAATCAAGTGTTTAGTTTAAATGAATTTTTTTGGTATAGCAAAATAGAATAAAAATGCAAATTTCAAAGCCGTCCTGCCCTAAGCTTTAAAATTGTTGCATATTTTCTCTGGTGGTTTCCCAGAAACAACTCTAAATGCAATTGGTTACGAAGATAGCCCCCAGCTGTATTGTAGGTTCATTGTATAGAAACTGAAAGAAGATTTATGTTCTAGGCTATCCTATTGACGGTGTTAATTCCAAATCATTTTATGGTTAATATACACAAATAAGACATAATTTCATAAGTGCAAGAAATACAAAGGCTGAATCATTTTCTGCTAGAAGGCTGTTTGTATTTGCATGCAGATACACGTGCGTATCTCCTCTCCCTCCATTCTGCTCCCAAGTTATTCTGTTCTGAGTCTTCAAGAATCAAACACACACTCAGTTGTATTTAAAGAAAGTCTGATATAAAATTATTAAATACCAGTTTCGTTATTAGCTCTTGTGGTTTTGCACAAATAAGCAGTGTTCTTTGGAAGTATTTCCTGTAATGTTGGGGGTGTTGCTTTTCTCCTCCCCTCTCTTTTCTAATTGTTCCTTTGCAGGGAGTCAAAATAACTGGTGCTTCTAAAGGCAGCAGAAAGGTTGAAGCCTTACAAAGGAGAAATTTCAGCATTGGCCATTGCTCACTGAAACCGAAATTGCCGTAAGCACGTAACCAGCACAAATGTTTGCCTTACATGCTACATGGTATTTCATTGAAAGATGTGTCAAAAGTAGCACCGACTCTGTTCAGCGGGAGCTCTGTACCTACACTAGCTCCCACAGAACCAGCAACAGTGAATACAAGACCAGAAAATGTGAGGGGTTGCCAAGCTATTGGCAGCAATTTGTAGCTGGCCTAGAGTTTTGACTCAAATGCCTCGTTGTGGCAGTTGTGATGAGGTGTTTCAAACTCATCTCTAAGGGAGGAAGGGAAACATGATGGGATCATCAAAGGTACCTGGGTTTTGCCATTTTTCTATTTCTTTAGCGAAAGAAGAGATTTTCAGACAAAGGAAGCCAGAGATTCCCTTCTTCTGTTTCAGGAAGGTACATGTTGCATGCACTTAGCTCTGCAACTGTCTAGTGGAAACAAAATTGGCAAGAGGGCAGGTGAGAGCCAGTGTTGTTGGGAGGATAGCAGTCTGGCGGGAGGGGGTTTATCAGCTCGCTAGGTGAGCCTTAGGGCTGACCATTAAGATTATGACCTGGGAACAAAAGGAGGATACTAGTGACATTTCCTAATGACTCAAAACCAGAAAGTTATGTCAAAATGTAGAAAGATCAGAATATCTTCTGGGATGGCCTGCATTGTTTGTGAGGGCTAGAGTACCAAAAAGCAGCCTGAAAATTAAAGTAATAGCTCATCAAGACTAACACAGATTTGTGGTTAGCCAGTATTAAAGGAAGACACACAAAGGATAGCTGTTGGGATGAAGGACTGATAAGGTAACTAGAAGTGAGAGAATGTATTTTATGAAAGGCCTTTTTCATTTTGGCAGAAACCGGGAAAGGGCTAGTAATTTGTTGCTGGTTTTCCCCCAGATTTTGCTGTGCTATTGACCACTTTTTCAGAAATTATCAAAAATAATACTTCAGAGAAATGTTAGGGAAAGACTGAGTTTGTTATGTACTCCCTAATGTTTTTTCTGGCGATACCTGCATTTCTTTTCTTGCGTTTCTTGGGTCTTATTTCAGCAGTTGTTTGAAGGGCCTTAAAAATTGATTTGCTTCATCTTGCATAAATGCTGTCTTCTTTCCCTTTAGTGCTTATTCTCCTGGATGCATGATGTCACTGAAAACAGTAATACAGAAAGTGAAAGACTTGACAAATCACTGAAAACAGGTATCATGGTGACCGTAACCTTCCGAGAGAGAGAAGCTGAGAGGTCTCTTTTTTTCCTCTTTCTTGGGAAGAAGATCCAGGCCAGAAAGCCAAGGGTTGTGTAAGTGCAGGTTGCCCGTCAGGTTGGTTGGCCTAGTGTCACTCTTGTTGCGGTAAAGGACATGCTGAAAGCCTTGTGATAATGTGATGAAGTGCATGCTTCCTCCATCAGGTGCCAGTAGATAAAGACCCAGTCTCTCACCGGTTAATATTTTTCCAGTGAATGGAGGGTTCCCTCCTCATGGGTGTTCATCTGGTGAGGGTGCTCTGCATAGCTGCTGTCAATGAGTCTGGCACCCAATAGCCTGTTTTTTCTCATAGGTTGAATAGGATTGGGAGGACTTGCGCTATCTTCCTGTGTCTGTCAGGAGATCTGTGAGCTGCTGGGCTGTTGCTGTTTGTGCGTGCTTTCAGTGGTAGTTTGAGATCCTGGGAAATCTTTAAAAGGAATCCATGCGACCAAGTAGTTATAAAGCCAGTAGGTATAAAGCCGAGTAGGTATAAAGCCAGTAAATCTTGTATCTGCTGTCTTAAGGCCTTGTTCAAGAAATACATAATGTGGAGGCTACTCCCAATGTTACCTTGAAGAATTTGAGCTGTCCAAAGCTGATTTACTTCAAGGTAAGTCAGAAGGTACTTCAGAAAATTGAAGGTTGAGCACACAGGAGCTAACTTAAGAAACAATCAGGGCAAATGTTGTTGGCGATGGATGTTCCGGGCCGACTGAGAGAGGATTGCAATCTTCCTGCCACTTACACTTTTATGCAAAGTCGGGATGAAGCTTGGAAGTGCTACATGGATAAAGTCAGACAGAAGAAATCCAGCTGTACACATGAGGCATCTTGCTCATGCACAGAGGAAACCACACTGATGCGAAAATGAAGTTCCCCTCTGAAAAGGACTTGTGGTGATGTACATGTAGCAGGTACTAAGTCTTACAGCTTCTCCTTCTTACAAATTCTTTCTCTCTTCCAGTTCATCTTCCAGTTCAGGTATCTCTTACTTTTCTTCTCTATATGAGCCCTTGTCACTGTGTTAGAGAAGGAAATTGTAACTGATTTAGCTTCAGCACTATTAGAGAAGGAAATTGTGGCTGATTTAGCTTCAGCTTAGCGTAAGTCTGACTCTTGCTTAGCGCTAAGTGTCTAAAGTAGGTGAAGCCTGCAGGCCTCAAGGCCGAACTGTCAATAAACTCGAGAAACATTGCTGGCAAAGTAACTGCAAACCCGGTTAAAGCCAGCTAATGAGGACATGAAACCAGCTAATGAGGATACAGAACAGGATGCGGAAGACAAATGGGGTGCGCTTGGGCTGTGGCTGACCTTCAAGGAGATGGCAAACAGCCTGGGATGTAGGCCAGGACCTGTCAGAAGGAGAGAGACCATCCACTCAGTAAAAAAGACGGGAGGACACCTTCACTGGCAGGCAGGGAAACGAGACTGTAAAGGGTATAATTACCCCAGCATTTCTTTGTTTGAGGTCCCTCCCTGGAGGCACCCAGCTTGAGCTGTTACTGTGCTGTACTACCAATTAAATAAATAAATAATTTTGCTGCTATACATGCGTGAGACTCTGCTCCTCGGAAAGCGAGGGTCAAACTGTTCCACAACACACTGTAAACCTGCCAGTCATTTTTCAGGTTTGTCTATTAATGCAGTGTTTTATTTAGTCAAATAACCTCTGATATGTGGTCATGGTGCTTTTTTTTTCCTAAATAAAATACAAAGTACTATGTAGCAATAAGAAAGTTAAGCAGTAAGTCAGTTAAGTAAATTGTTTTTAATCAACAATAGTAGAACCTAGTCTACTAATGTAAGTAATATATTTAAAAGTAATTGTGACTTTGTAAATTCTCTTGCAAAGTATCTTGCACGGGTAATTATGCCAATGCTTTGGTTAACATTGGGTTAACTTAGCGTTTCTGACACTTTGCTGGAAAGAGGGTTAGAAGTAATACAAAGCTAATACAGGAAGTAGAACCCAAATGTCATTTTCCGTCTGATTAGTGAGCGGAACTGCCTTGCTCTGCCATTTGTGTGATGGCTAGATCTCTGCAAGAGGGGTAAGGAACTTAGAGCCATGGGCAAGGGAGAGAACAACCCTCTTTTTGTATCAACTGCAGTTACATCAAATTATCCGAGATAAGAAGCCAACCCTTAGAAGTATTTCTAAGAGCTGTCAAAATGTCTCCTAACATCTGCTCGGCTCCTTTCTCCTTGGGCTTTTATAGTTGTGGGAGTTTTCCTTCTGCCTAAAAACTTCCAAGTTCTGAGAAAAAAGGCAAGTTGCAGAGAGAGGTTGTCTTTTATTAACGCAGCTGGAAAAAAACAGTCGAACTTTCAAGGCACAGGAGCCCTTATTCTGGTCTTCCAGGGTATCTGTAACACTTCACAATTTTACGCTGCAGGGACATTTCTTAACATGCCTTAGCATGCCTTAACACCTTCTTAACATGCCTTAGCATGCCTTAGCAAAAAGGCATTATAGTTTTTGTTTCATTAACACTATTCCTTTCTTCCTAGCTATTGCGATTTTGTACTATTCGTTATTGCCTTGCTTTAGATAGTAGGCTTGTATTTTGCAGCTTACTTTACGTTTTCCAGCGGGGCCACTTTTTATAGCCAGAAAAACCTCATGTGAAACAAACTGTTTGCCAACGATTCCTGGAGTCCAGGTCAGGAGCTTTGATGGACCCTGGCCAGAAGGCCAGGTTGGTGAGACACAAGGAGATGGGGATTCCTAACAGCTATTTAGTGAAGATGACGCTCTTTCTGCGTGTTTCAAGAGTTTGTGTTTTGATTTTATTGCCAAGATTTTTTTTTCATCCAACTTAGATGCCTGGCTGAGAAAATCAGACGAGTTACTTGTTGGTAGTGGCATTATCTCAGGGTCATGATGAGAAGTTAAGTTATGTTTTCATGCATCAGAACTGCTGCTAGAAGTGGGCTATTCTTTCATGGAAGCAAAGCATTTAAATGACCTGGTTGTTCATATCAACTGAGTTCCAGGATCATCAATGGCACTGCAGTTCCGAATAGAGAGTAGACTCTTAAAATCCTAAAATGTTGTTGATGAGCTTTTTCTTGTTTTTTTTTTTTTTTAAGGTAGTGTTTTCCATGCCAACAGTGCATTTCAGCTTCTGAATTCTGTCTCTCCACAGCATGCTCCTACACTGCGTAATAATTTTTCATTTACATTATTTAGCCAGATAGTAGGATGTCAGGTGTCTTCTGTTCTGGAAAGCATCTTCTGAACTAAAACTGTTTTGCAAAGGTTGGGTCACAAGAGACTGTGGGAATATTTTGAAAAGTGCACAGGGAAAAAAATGATGTTTGGGCCCGATCTCATGCCTCAAATCAATCTGTCTGTGCAAATCTCTCCCAACTTCACTGAGCTTGTACGGGGCGAGCAGGCATCTGTCCGCAGACTGGCTCAGCAGCCCTGTTAGCTGATGCCACCTCTCGACTGTGACCAGTCATTCCTCCTCGCTCTCGAGTGCTATTTTGCACATGTGGTAAACCAGCTGGGGAACTGATCTGACTGAGAAAAATCCTCGGGAAACAAAAAACATAACCCTTGACTGACTCAGCTGCTCAATCCGTTCTCCCCAAAGGCCTGGTGACGCTGAGCAGCGAGAGGAAGACAGGGTGCGTGTTCGGTGAAGCTGCCTGAAACCATTCCTGCCTCCAAATGGGAAAGCAAGCCTCAAAGGCAGGCAGCTGAACATCCAACCCCGCAGAAAACTGCATCTGCCTTGTCTGAAAGTAGTAGCTGGGAGTTGTCCCGTCGTTTCACTTTCCCAAAGGAGGTGTGTCTTTCCCTTAGTGAAATCATTTCCCAGGCAGCACAGCCCAGGCTCTCTATCATGGGGTCAGGAGAGGAGCCCTGTTAATTGCATCACCAATGCTACGGTCAATAGAGTAGAGGCAATTTTTTATTGAACTTTGGAGCGAAGAGGGGGGCGTCAGCGTCCCGCTGCCCTGCTCGCCGCGCTCGGAACAGCGCTGTTCTTAAAAGGCAGATCTGTATAGCACCTCTCTCCATTCCCTCTGTTACACCATAACCCCAAGCATGATTATAAAGTCCGTCTTTTAGTTTCTGAAAGTTACAGGTGAACCCTTCTTTCTCCTTCACCTTTTTTTTTTTTGGTACTTGTGAAAAGAGAATTAAAATGTGTTATCAGCAGTTTATATACAATAGTTTAAACCTGCAATTTTTTATGTACCTTACTGTTGGGACCTGCTCTATACTATTACACTGCTTGCAATTTACACACTGTACGTATTACGCAAACACTCTCTGTTCCTGGAATAATAGCTTTTCCAAAAAAAGAAGCTAGGAACTATTCTAAAGCTTCAGTGGCTTGCATATGGTGTGAGCAGTTAAGTATTTGAAGGGATGTAAATGAAGAAATAAGAAATGAAAACGTGTCTCGTGCCAGGGAGTGTAGGTATGTGTGATAACGAGTCAGGTAAGTTTTAAAACAGGCTGACTAAATTGTCTGTTGTAAAGCGCTGGCCTGGCTGAAACTCCCGGGTGGCAGCCGGGCTCCTGGTGTGGGCAGGGCTCTTCCATGGGCCCCACGCCGCAGGGTCACTTTATTTCACTTTAGCAGTGATTTAAAATGTAAAACCAACCAGCAAATCTGTAGAACCTCTTCCTCTAAAGCCTTTTCTGTGAGAAAAATTTTGAGTAGCGACATCCCGAGGTTCTCTGTGTCTATTTTTTGATATTAAGAGTATGCTTAGTCTTTGGGAGGAAAATATTTTAATGTTGGAAAAACGCTTGTCTCAGTTAAGGCAAGTCATTCAGACCTCTTCTTCCCATAACAACAACCACAGATAAATAGGATTAAGGGATTACGGCAACGTATATGCAACCAGCTTTTTCAATATGAACAAGCATCTCTGATTTAATTCTGAAAAAAGAAAAACATGCACTCTGCATGTGTTAAATTTCTGGTCATAGTGACACTGTGTAACTGCTCACCCCCCTCCCTCTGGTTACCTCCCACCTTTATTTTTCAACTACCAATGAGAGTCTCGAAGAGTCAAAAAGTTGAGTTTCATCTTCCACATAAGGCTTTATATACAGGAGCAGAGGCAGGCAAGAGCCCTGCTCATGAGGGAGACTGTTCTGCAGGACCGGCTGCGTGCTCCTGTGAGCGAGGTTTGTTCTCTTAAAACATTAGGAACTCGTTAGCTGCTCTGGTGCTTATTGCTGAGGGAGAGGGGGCAGATAGTGAAAATGGAGAAATTAAAGAATTATTTTTTTTCTGCTCAACAAATCATTTAAAGCAAAATATATGGCAAATCCTACTGGGGGTCTTTTAAGAAACTATGCTCAAAAGCTGGGTTGGAGAGAGGTTACTACCTCTTTGCTGGTTTCTCCTGCTACTAGAGTTGTATAAATGTAGTAAAAGAATCAGACTGATGCTTTGCTGTCTATTTAAATTAGGCTCTCTGATTGTCTAAATGAGTGCTTGAAATCAAATTCCTCTTATCAGTGCTGTTCACGTTTCGCAGCTATATAGTTTTTGGAAGATTTTTGGTAGTTTTCTCGAGTATGCTGGATGTAGTTCACATCTTAGAAGAAGGCTGTATATCAGTTGCTTTTATATGTTGCTGCATGGTGCCTTTGTGCATTTTCTGTCTTTTTCAATGTGGTAGTGATCTCCTGTCTCAGGAGCTTAAAATGCCAGGGAGTTTGAGGTAGTACCGGGGAGAGGAGCATCTTCATATTGCAAAGTTTTCAGCTAAGAGAGGAGAAAGAATGTGAATAATACCCATATATTGACCAATTTGCATTTGTAATCGTGTAAAAAGAGTAGATGACTTGCAGGTTTGCCATGTGCTGATAGCGTTTCCCTTGGCTGGCAGAGGAGACTGCTCCCAGGCAATCACTGATCCCACTTCTCTTTGTGCACCTACCTGATTTTGCCTCTGGTAGGTTCGGTCTCCCTGTATTTTAAAGGTTGCACATGCCCTATAAAGAGGAGAAAGGGGTTTCTGAAGGCTGGGGGCTTGCACACAGTGGTGGTGGCGGCAGAATGTGCTCTAACGCCAAGGAGAATTTCTCCGGGGCTTTGAACAGCATTACCCTCAGTGATTTCAGTTTCTATTCCGGCTTGGGCGCTCAGGAGCTCCATGGGGAGGGGCTTGAAGCTTGAGCAACCCTTTTCTTATGCTTGCCCATGTGGTGTTTCTGAGGAGAAAAAAAAAATCCATCTGTAGCAAGAATACTTAACCAATCTCAGCAAGTGGTTTTTATCATTTTCCTTCCCCTTTCTTCTATTTGTGCGCAGCCATGACAACTTTGCCTCAGGGCAGAATTTATTTTTTATTGTTACTTGAAATGTGTGCTGTCTTTTACTTGGCTAACATAATAAGAATACAGCGACTCTTTATTTTTGATTTAGATGTGAAGCTTTCTGTTTTTCAGGGTCTACTTGCTCACTCATCCACCAGAAAACAAGGACTGGGATCAGACTTAAGCTGTAAGGCTGAGCATCTGTGTTTCTCGCTCTCTACGAGACAGACCTGGCGATTCTTTTCTAATGTACTTCTCTTTCATTGCGTCTAGCTTGGTTAGCAGGAAACACAAGGCTATAGCTATTTCCCAAATGCTTTGTACTCATGCCAAGGCATTCTTCTGAGAAATACTCAAAGTTCAACAACCGAAACATCTGTGTTACTTGCTTTAGCCTAGGTTCACTACCAAGCTCTGCGCAGAACAAGTGTAGTTAGTGAACTATGTCTAACTATTAGCAAAACCTTTCTGGAATGGGGGGAAAAGTGAATGGTCAGGTGCTGTTTAGGGGGCCGGATAACACAGGCAAAAACCTGAAAAGATTCCAAATGCAGGTAACAAACGGTTATGTGCATGAGCATGCTACCAGATACGGGAGTGTGCACCCTTTTCCCATCTTCCGACAGGCCTGCAACACACCACTTAGATGGGTTGTTAATGTCTAAACGTATGTCTTGCTAACTGGCTATGCTTTCCAAAATCCTAATCGTTTTTTGAGTTGGGGCTGCTGCGGTTGCTGAACTTTGTGCTGAAGAGCAGGTATCCAACCCATGGTATAGTAGCTAGGAAACCGCTGGCCGTTAGCCCTTAGTCCAGTCTACGAGAAAATGCATGTTGGCCACTGGAGTTAAAGCCGTTGATGTGCGCTTACTATGGAGGAAAAGAAGAGATGAGCAGAGCTGCTGAGTGTCAGGGTGTGTTTCACATCGATCGCCGTGAAGCTGCGACGGCTGCTGTTTTTAATGAAAGCGGGCCAACACCTAGTAAACACTTGCATCAGAACAAGTGCAACATGCTTATGGAAGTGTAACTTTAGTAAGCCAAACTGCGTATTGTAAGCCATAGGGAACTGAAAAGCAAATCAAGATGCTCTTGAAGACTTTGTGATTTCATTCGTAACAGCAGCAAGGGAGGAGAGGAAAGGCCGTACACGGAACAGCAAAGAGAACGAACTTTACTTCAGGTCTGGTGTGCTGTCCTTAACACCCTGACTCCGGGCACCCTGTAGGCCACTTTGAATCAAGGGAAGCTGGGAGAAGGAGGAAGGTTCTCAGTTAAAATTGCTAGCTTCTTCAACTTCAGAAATTCAGTCCACCTAAGCTAGGAGAAAGCATGCAACTTGCAGGCATTGCCAAAGCAGGAGATGCTATTCCCAGTGTCAATAAATCAGCAATGATAAGAGGCTGTTGTCACAGGATTCCCTCACTGGCTGCAGACTTATTTTAATAACATAACTTGAAATGGCTTTTGCAGAAAATGGGGGAGACTTTGGGGTATTTAACTCGAGTACAGAGGAAAGAGCTCTTGTTTGTTGTACAATATGTGACTTAATGACTTGGTGTTCTTAATGGCTGAGTCTGTGGTAGGCGATATTCTCTTGTTTTCTGCTGAATGATGTTTGCCAAGCCTAAAAAATAAGAAATGACTTAACACAAGTTTTAAATAGTAAAAATGTCACTGACAACCTAATACCTTATCATCTTATGCACCTAGAAAAGACCTCGACAAAAGTGCTAGTTAGTGAACAATTTAAATGCAGTAAGCAGAACTGCATTTCTGCAGCTGAGAGTTTTGGTAGAGTTTTGGTCTTTTCTGAGAGGAAAAAAACAAAAAAACAAAAAAACCCCAAGAAGTGGCAATGACCCAAAGAACGCGCAAGATTGTTGTAAAATTTTGTTAGGGTGCCGAGAGAAACCATTTGTGTCATGGGATAGGACTCCAAAAAGAGAAGTTGATAAGGACTGCAGCAGAAGACAGTAGTGGAATTTAGCTGGAGACAGGAGTTCACAGTACATGAGAAAGGAGAAGAGAAATTAAAAACAGCTGGAAGACAAATATTTAGCAGAAAAAAGCAGCCACCTGGAAAGCATGGTCATGAATGTCTGACAGAAAGCGAGACTATCTCGTACAAAAGAATTACAGTTGAGAAGAGGCTTTGGGGAAAAACAACTGAAAATGGCAGAGGCACAGCGGAACAACTAATCACAGGAGAAGAGAGAAACGATCATGGGGTATCATAGCCAGGAAACGGCACTGATCATGAAAAAAAGGAGACCTAGCTATAGGAAACGCTGAGAGGACAGTGCCATCTGCAGCGAGACGGAAAGGAGAAGAAGCAGTTGTGAGTGGCTGCAGAGGGAGGCAGGTTTGTGGCAGAGCACTGACAAGCCCGTCGCTAGAGCAGCTGAGCAGGTCGTGGTGGACCAAAACGTGGACCTGAGACTGAAAGGACCCTGCTAGGAGTGGAGAAGAACCCACTGCTCATCCTTCCCATCGGGATAGGGACAGAGCCGGTGGCTGTGTAAAACATCTGTGGAGCGACGCTCCTAACCATCCTGGATGAAGAACCGTCCCCAAGAGCGTCCTGGGAACAGGGAGTTGGGGGGGGGGGGAGGGGAATGGCTAAGAGGGAGGTTGGTAGAAGCCTTTTAAGTTGGATAAGGTCCTTGGTAAAGAAAAGACCACAAGAAGTGCTAAAAGGGCAAATATCAGCCCAGCTGTCCTCAGAAGCTGATCCTGGGACTTGTCCTGTTAGAAATTTTCACTGACGATCTTCAATGACAACTCTGTCCTCTGCTGATGAGATTAGCTGTTACGCAAGGCCAAGAGGTATCGGAAATCCAGGCAGGGATCTGAGTATCGCTGTCAAAGCCCTGTGCTTCTGAGGCCGCTGGGCCGCTGTAAAGCGAAGCGTTGTCCACGCAGAGCTTGGATGACGAGGTGCTGCTGCCTTCGATGGCAGGCCCTGTCCTGCCCTGTGGCAGGACGACCCTGGCGGCACGTACGCGGCAGGGTGGATGCCCGAGTGCTGTTTGCCCGGGCTCACGGTGGCCCAGGGCCAGAGTGCTCAGTGCCTGCTCCCCGCTCAGCTTTCATTTCTGAGTCGGAGAGAGAGATTTACTGCCCCAGGACTGGCCCCGCGGGCTCCGAGCGCGCCGTTCCTTGCCCCCAGTGCCCGCTGCCGCTTATGGGAACCGTTCTGGACCTCGCGGCTTGTTGCAGCTTGTACCACTGTCCGTAAGGGTGGTGGTGTCTCCGTAAGGTACAGCTGCATATGTGTTGGCCGGTGAGCATGTGAAAGGCGCTCTTGGGCACTGAAGTCAGTCCTCCCTGATATTAATATGTGCTGAGAACTGGCTGTGTGTCCGGCCGGTTATTAGTTGGGTTTAATTATTGTTTGTATTATTGCTGTGTTTTTTTAGGGGAATGTCCACCTTTGAGTATGGCAGCACAAGAAAGATAGTGATTTTAACAAGATCTGACTTCTAAATATCTAATAGTCAATATAAGTGAAGGGAAACAATGGTCTTGTGAAACATTTTTTTTGTTATTATTCATGTCTAGAGCCACTCGTAAGAACTTCTAGTGAAAACATGCTCAGAGCAGTGTGATATTTGCGTTGAGTGTTAAGCATGAAGAGATATGATGCATGTATATTGTATTTACATTTACGGTATGTATCTATGCATGTTGCTTCCTCCTGTTTTATTGCTGTTAGAACCCTTCCTGCTTTGGTGTTTCACTGAGGCAAAATGGACTTTTTTGTCTGAGTAAAGTGCTAGTGAAAAAATCTCTGAATCCACGCTGAAAACCAGCAGCAAGAGTGTAAGATCTTAATTTCTCAGTCCCATCCTGAGTGTTTTGTGCTTCCCAGATCTAAGGTCACAAGCTGTGGCAGAGAAGGGCCAGATTCCCCCAGAAATAACTAAGGAACCACTAGCTGTTAGTCATGGAGTGAAATGGCACCTTTCCTCTGAGCAGGGAGAGTTGTTCTTGACTTTGGGGTGAGGAAGAAGGAGGCTTTCGAATGGAAGTATGCAACCGTTCAGCATCCAGCTGGGGAAGAATTAGCAAATTTTACCCATGGGTGACTTGACTGGCTGCTACAGTTTGGCCACCTACATCCATCCGATTTACCTGCTTTGTTTCCTGCACGGTGTCGCTACCTGTCCTGTTCCTCCCCTTTCTCTTTCAGAAGATCCAGGTGATCTGAAGGAACTAGAGATGGCCTCTCTGCCTGTTGTTACAACCCAGCCTCAATATGGCGTGCCTGTTTCATCCATATCGAGAAACACGTGGCAGACAGGGCTGATGGACTGTTGCACTGACTGTGGCGTGTGTAAGTGCTTGACCACGTATCTTATTTTGACCATCCATGTGAAGAGGGGCTTCGGGCAGCTGCTGAGACGGCTGGTGTGGTGTGGTGCGGTGCGGTTTGTTGCATGCCTTCTCGCAGCTGCCCTTGAAGCGATGCTAACACCTGCTCGTTCAGGTAAACAGTGGAATAACTAGAGCAGCGTAACCTGCTCCCTGAAAAGGTGGTTTTTGTGGTGGGATAATGAGCACCTACGTTGAAATGCTGTGAGATATGAGGCTCAGGCAGCATTTCCGATGAAGCATGACACTCTGTCCCTCACCTCACCTCATTATCTCCGGCTAAGAAAGCAGGACCTTGTCCCTGGTTGCTGACAGCAGGCTAACGGAAGGTGTCAGGTGTTTATCGTGTTGCAGAAGCAGAGCTTTTCTTGGTGAAGACAATACAGGCAGCCCTAATTAGCAGACAAAAAACTGCAGGAAGCTTGCAGTCTCTCACGCCGTAGCCCCTGTGTTTCTCCTTTTATTTTTGTACGCACGTCTGCTTCCCTCCTAAGGGTGGCTTTGATGGGGACAGGCTACAGGAACCGGAGGCAAACCCTCACTTGTTGCTGTGTTTCATCTTATTCCAGGCCTCTGCGGGACGTTCTGCTTTCCTTGTCTTGGATGTCAGGTGGCTGGGGATATGAGCGAGTGCTGCTTGTGCGGTACCAGCGTGGCGATGAGGACCCTCTACCGCACCAGATACAGTATCCCGGTAAGTGATTAATCCTTTGTTTCACCTTGCTCAGAGAGTAAACATGAAATGCCCTCAGAGGCCCCTCTCTTTGGACATAATGAATGTGTGGAGGGCAACAGCGTTGTTCGTTTGCCGGTTTTCACTCGTTCCTCAGTGTGTTACTTCCTGAGTGAGGTTGGGAGCACAGAATGGGAGTCAGGAGACGTTTCGCCACACAAATCCCTGGGCTGCTTTTAGAAAACTGATTTTAATCTTATGCAACTCCTTTACAGCATCCTTCATCGCATGAAGGAAGGCTTCCTGTAGCACTGCAAAAACCAGAAGAAACATGTCCTAGAAACATGTCCTAGAAACATGTCCTGCTTTCAGCTGTTCTTGACCATAGTGATTCACAGGGTCTTGGCTTCTTCTTCTCCACTCCATAATGAACATAAGGTATAGGAAAAGATTTGAGATTTTTGGAGGCATAATAAATAATAAAATCAGTCATTTTTTATGCCTACTGATACCCCTCTTTGAGGAGATGTGCTGGCTGGCTACTGTTACACAGATAAACCTCTATAATAAGGTGCTAGAGAACTGTATTCGTTCATATACAGTAAATATGGCAAATCATTTCTTTTCAGAGGGAAATTATCATTGTCCGTAGCACAAACCAAAGTAACCTAATTCCAATTCATGATAATTGCCTTTTTGTTTGTTTTTCCCCTCAATCGTAACCTAAGGAGCCAAAAGACAAATAGCTATCTGAATCTTGTATTAAATTCTTTCTTTTTTCTTTCTATTTTATAGCTTTTTGCAAGTCCTCTATATTCTACAACAAATGCAGTCATTAATACTGAAATGTTTTAGTCTTTTTAAAGCCTGCTACTCTAGATTCTGCAGCTAAATGCAAAGGGAGAGCATCGAAGAGGAAAAAAAAAGACACGTGGACTATGATTAACTCATTCTTAGGTGAAATGTGGTTTTTGGAAAGGTCTGCAGTCCTAAGTCATCTCTTTTTAACAGGGGTCCATTTGCTCTGACTTCTGCATCACCCTGTGTTGTCCTGTGTGCTCTGTTTGTCAAATAAAGAGAGATATTAACAGGAGGAGAGCACTTGGCATATTCTGGTAAGTTTGGCTGATTGCTACTTATTTATAAAGGCACCGTGTGAAGCCCAGCAGAAGCTCAGGCTCTCATGGTCCGCCAGTGACTGGCCTAAGGCATACGGCTGCTGTGATGCAGAACTGGAAATAACAGGGTGGTAACAGTGACCTGTCCCACAGCAAGACGTTACCGGGACCCTTCTGCAAGGGAGGAGGCCAACGTCTCCGGGAGGGTGTTTGTGGGGCCCCAGCTCTCTGGAGGCCGAGGAGACCTGGGGGCATAAACCGGCTGAGAGGGGCCGGCTGCCAAAACAGGCCTGACGGGGATGGAGGGGCAGGGAACGGCGAGGGTTGCCGGTGGGAGGCGGCACTGTGACGGCAGCGTGCCGGCGGGGCCGGGGCGCTCGGGGCGAGCAGTGGCGGGTGACGCGGGGCCCCGCTTGCCGGCGCGGCGGCACGGGCTGCACCGTGCTCACCCACCCTTTGCTCTGTGACAGATCGGCCCAGGCTCCGACGCTCCCGTCCCGTCCCGTGGCGGATGCCACCGGCCTCGCTGGGTGCCGAGGAGTCGCTCCGCACAGGAGTCGCCGGCGGCGCTTTGGGCTTGGAAACGTGCCACGGATGGATGGCTTTGCTTGATTGTTACCGACTCCTCCTTTCCTCCTTAGAATCGGCAATAAACCGTAATGCTTCGCTTCACTTGCACTGTGTGTCATCTTTCTGCACCACCTGAGATGTCCTGAGACACTCTTCCTCCTCCTGCTACTTACGTTTCAGCAGCTTCCTTTTGTCCACAGTGCAGCTGTGCCCTGTGCCCTGTTGCACAGAGAGATTTGTGCTACTATTTTTTATTTACAGAGCTTTTAAAAAAGTATTTTTAATATGTAAGCAAGCGATGTGTGTTTTACTCATCCAGAAGGTAAACTCTGGAAATAATTGTTTTTCTTTCTCTTGGGCTGAAGCTGAATTTTCCAAAAAGTGAAATTATTTCAAATTACTACTGCAGCAAAAAAAAAATTTAAAAAAAGAAACATGGCTGGACACTTTACAGCATTTTCTCTTTGGGAACAACAGCTTTCGGCCAAACACTATTTTTGTGGAAGGAGAAGAAGGGGGGGAGCAGAAGTGGGTTGTGTGCGGGTCAGAGCCCCGCGCTGGGGCCCAGCAGCCCCTTCCGTGCAGGCAGCGGCAGGGTCACTGAGCACAAAGCTGCCTCAGTTTCCATGGCCAGGGCTGGCCGCGGGGGCTGCTGGCCTGACCCTACCTTCTCCCACAGGTTGTTACCCTGGAAATGCAGCGACTGAGGCTGTCCTGGGTGGCAGAGCTTCACACGCTGCAAGAAAGCATCACGGCAAAGCAAATTCCGTCCTTGCAATTCCCTTGTCTTTGCAGC